>NW_007459488.1:0-5361 GCF_000475195.1 Diaphorina citri | reverse complement strand
CAGCCTACCAGAGGTTAACACCGCTCAGATGGAAGTCTATCCAAGGAGCCAGCCTACAGAGGGTAACACCACTCGGCGCGCAGGCCGAGCGGCACCTACAAGGTTAACACAACTCAGGGGGGAGCCAGCCGTACAGAGGGGGTAACCACCACTCAGAGGAGGCCAGCCTACACAGGGCTTAACACCGTTCACTCAGGCAAACGAACATCGAGGTCTACCAAGGAGGCCAGCCCCTACAGAGGGGTAACACCACTCAGGAGGAGCCAGGGCCTACAAGAGGTAACACACTCAGATGGAAGGTCTACCAAGGAGCCCAGCCTACACAGGCTAACACCACTCAGGTGAGTTTACTACCAAGGAGCCAGCCCTACAGAGGTAACACCACTCAGAGGAGCCAGGCCTACAGAGGTACACAACCTCAGGCGGAGCCAGCCTACAGAGGGTAACACCAGCTCAGGAGGGCAGCCAGCCTACACAGGCTAACACCACTCAGATTGGTGCTACCAAGGAGCCAGGCCCTACAGAGTGGTAACACCACTCAGAGGCAGCCCAGCCTACAGGAGGTTAAGCACCACTCAGATGAGTCTACCAAGGAGCCATCGCCTACACAGGCTAACATCCACTCAGGGGATGGAGTCTACAAGGAGCAGCCTACACAGGCCTAACACCACTCAGATGGAGTCTACCAGCGGAGCCAGAAATGCAAAACCCATGCTCTCATCCGTGCAAACGATGAGCAGCCATATTATGGCGGTGGATTAACCCACTTCCCCAGATCTGAAAACTCTGCGACAGGAATCCTGCTGCAGTAGATCTGCCGTCCGATCGGGCCGGCGACACAATTTTCTGCGTTATCAGAAAGCGATGTTCAATTTAGGGGAAGATTGGGGCAGGTTGGGACGCGGAAAGTTTGGAGCCCAAATATCTCAAAAAGCAATAAGTTTTTTTTGTATGCTGTCTTTTTTTTGAAACGTTAAGACTGTTTATCTTAGATTCATATTATGCCGCTGTATTTTTCACCTCAGAACAAACCGGCTTTTGGAGAAAAATCACTTTAAATTTTGCTAGGTCACTGTCCCAATGTGTCTACCAAGCGAGCCAGCCTACAGGCTAACACCCCTCAGAGGAGCCAGCCTACAGAGGTTAACACCACTCAGATGAGTCTACCAAGGATACCAGCCTACAGAGGGTAACACCACCAGGTGGAGGAGGCCAGACCGTACACGAGGTTAACACGCTCAGATGATTCTACCAAGCGAGCCAGCCTAATGGGTTTTTTTCAGAGGGTAACACCACTCAGATGAGTCTACCAAGGAGCCAGCCTACACAGGCTAACACCACTCAGATGAGTCTACCAAGGAGCCAGCCTACACAGGCTAACACCACTCAGATGAGTCTACCAAGGAGCCAGCCTACACAGGCTAACACCACTCAGATGAGTCTACCAAGGAGCCAGCCTACACAGGCTAACACCACTCAGATGAGTCTACCAAGGAGCCAGCCTACACAGGCTAACACCACTCAGATGAGTCTACCAAGGAGCCAGCCTACACAGGCTAACACCACTCAGATGAGTCTACCAAGGAGCCAGCCTACACAGGCTAACACCACTCAGATGAGTCTACCAAGGAGCCAGCCTACACAGGCTAACACCACTCAGATGAGTCTACCAAGGAGCCAGCCTACAGAGGGTAACACTCAGATTACTCAGATACCAAGCAGCCAGCCACGCACCAGTTCAGGTGAGATCAGACCAGGGTCTGAAATTCAGACAAATGACACGAATACAATCCAAAGCAGCCAGCCATGCACGATGTCACGTGAGATGAGACCAGGGTCTGAGATAAATACAACCCAAAGCACCAAAGCAGCCAATCTTTCCCAAAAAGATCCCTCCCATTTTTGTCTCTAAATGTAATTTGGCCATCAACGAACTAATCCAATCGCTCAAAAGAATTGACCTGGATTTTTGTGATAAAGATTCCCGCGATTTCCTGCGTATCGAGTTCAGCTCGACTGATACTTATCGTACTGCATGTTCTTTGCTAGATAACAAAAATCTACAGTACCACTCATACCGCCTCCTTTAAGATAAAACCATTGATGTTGTTATTAAACACCTTCCAGTGGCTTTCACAGACCAGGAGATTGCTGATGAGTTACAAATCATTGGGTTTAAAGACTTCAAGCTGATGCGTGTCTGGGATAGGGAAAAGAAACCTATTCCTGTGGTATCTGTCTATCTTGACAAGAAACATGATAGAAATAGACAAGAAACATGATAGAAATAAGGAAATCTTTGACCTGTCCAGATTCATGAACTGTATTGTCAGTGTTGAACCCAAGAAGAAAAGCCATCACATTCCTCAATGTACAAAGTGTCAAAGGTATAATCACACTAAAAATTACTGTAAATTATCACCACGTTGTCTCTTCTGTTCCCTTTCTCATCCTTCTTCTGAGTGTGAGAAAAAGAAAGAGGATACGGTCAAAGTATGTGCAAATTGTGGTGAGAACCACACAGCCAATTTCAAAGGCTATGCCTATTACTCTGAACTGAAGAAAAAGAGGTTCAAGAAGATTCCTCCCACAATGTCACGTGAGATCAGACCCAAGAAGAACAAAAAATACATGGAACATCCTCGGATGAAGAGTTTACGATCTCGGCATTTTTTATTCCAGATGCCATCGCAAGAACATGTTAAAAAGAAAAGACAACAGCTTCAACTGAAGTTCCAAAAATTATACTGGCTACTTGGAAGATATTCACCTCTCCCTATTGAAAACAAACTATTAGTTTACAAGCAGGTCCTGAAACCAGTCTGGACCTACGGTATTCAGTTATGGGGCTGTACCTGTGAGACAACCATTTACATCATACAGCGATTCCAGAACAAAGTACTCTATGCTCCTTGGTATATACGTAACGACAACCTCCACCGTGATTTGTGTGTCGAAACAGTTAAAGAAGTTATACAAAAAGCCGCCTTAGCTCACCAAAAAAGGCTACAGGAACATGAAAACATCGAGGTCGTCCATCTTCTTGATGTTGACTCCCTACTCAGAATATAATCGCTCCGAATTTTCCCTAATATGTAGTCGAAAGTGGATGGTGTCATTCTCATATACTCAAAAAATCTTTTCTCATCATTCTTTAAGTCTGAATACAAAATATGATGGAATTCCTCAAAGCTCAAACTTGCCTCTTTTTCGGTTTATTGGATGGATCCCAATCTTTGGATGCTTTTGCATAAGTACATTTCTTACATATATGTAGAATCAAGTAACAGGAAAATATCCCCTATTAAAGAGTCACTGCTAGTATCCATTTTACTGGTTGTCTCAAAGCACCCCTCCTAAGTCTGACCTAATCAGTGCGCTGTCCTCAAAGGAATCCATGTTTAAGAAGACGTCAGACAACCTTCTTCAATACGTCTGCGGAAAGCGAGCGGAAGCGATCGCAAGTCGTCGAAAGCTGTTGGAACCAGCCAAGCCTGGAGTTTTGAACTGTGTGTGCGTGTGTGATAATCTCTCTGTGATAAATCGTTCTTTTCTAGTCTTGTGTTTTTCTATCAAATTAAGTGTAATTTTATCTGTTTTCAAAAAATTTTCTCTATCGTCTGACCCGTCGAACATAATTTTATCTTGACCTTTTTTACCGGACTTAAATTCCTATTTTTTCTCTAAATTTCTACATAAACTATGTCTATACACCTATATTTATCTATTTAAAATATTAATTTTACCTATCCGTCTATAACTGAAATAGAACGTTCTAATACCAGTTTCTGCAGTTTTATTGTTAGTTCTGTCTTATATTATAAACACGGCTGTACACAAATCGGCTTCGTTATAGTGTTTTTATCTTTTTATGTTCCTTGTGTTTTATTTTTCTGTGACATACTGATCTCATATTAAAATGATATCCAACAAATCAAAATCAAAATCTAACGCAAAAAACACAAAATACTCTGTAAAATCTAACATTACCACTCGTAGTCAACGTAATGCAACTAATCTTTCATCCTCCACCACACCGAATACCTCGGCCGCCCTCACTGATGACACTAATATCCCTAATGATAATACAACCAACACGAGTAAAACAAAAACAAAACCAAAACAAACTTTAAAACAAAAACAAAGTGCTGCTTCCTCTTCTAAGCATAATGTTAGTACCATCTCGTTTTCTACTCCACACAATGCTTCATCGTCGAAAAAAACGGTGAAAACCGTAAATTCTACAAATAAAAAAATTGACTTTGAAGAGTTAACAGCTCGCATTGAAACCATTGAGGCCCAAAATCAAACTCTATTAGATCAAATTGAATCCCTGAAGAGTTCTATTGCAACACTGAATACTACTACATCTCCTAGTTGCAACTCTTGCAAGGAACAATTCAACACTCTGACTTCGCGGATTCATGATGTAGAGACTGAAAATAAAATTCTTCGGGATCAAATCACGAACCTGAATGATGCCATCGTCTCAGTCAAGACGAACATCCCTGAAATCTCTGCCGCTGCTAAACCTAAACCTACTCCAACCTCTTTCAGTGCAAATACTTACCATGTTCCATTCAAACGTATCTCCATCTTCAGTGACAGCATGGGAAGAGATCTAGCGACAAATCTGAGAAAATTCATTGATCCGAAATCTATCACTATCTATGCTTCTGTTAAACCTGGTGCTGTGTTCTCCGATGTAATTCAGCCAATCTCCAACACCTGTAGTGACTACACAAAGGATGATGTAATCTTCATCATGGCTGGAACAAATGACATGCCTGGTACTTCTCCTGCTTCAGCCAAGCTTCTTCCCTCTGCATGTCTAAACCAGATAGCAGCCAAAACTAACGTCATCATCAATAGTATTCCATACAGGCATGACGCCCATGCTTCACTATATGCGCGAATCCAGGAAACCAACATTGGTATCTGTGCAAAAACCCGTCACCATAAGTATACCTACTTCAACTCCAATCTATTTCTAAAAAGAAGACATTTTACATCCCATGGTCTCCATTTCAGCAAAATGGGGAAATTGAAGTTTGCTGAAAAATTTGCAATGTTCCTTTCTCAACTCTCACCAGGGTGTTCTAACCTTGACGTCTCTCATGATGTGGATCTGATTGATCTTACTTCTGCTGATGATGATCTTCTCTCTAAGCCTATTCAGCGTTCTGATTCCCTCTGTCAAAACACCCCGTCTCGTGAGGTTGCTGGCCACAAAAATATGGATAACGTTACCTCTAATCAATCCCTTATAGATAGTAACTTTGCGCTTGATCAAAGCTATTCATATGATTTGACTCATCTCAATCTTCTTAGCAATGTAAATTCTACACCTTGGCCGAATGT
>NW_007459487.1:0-350 GCF_000475195.1 Diaphorina citri | reverse complement strand
TCTTCTATTTGAGATAGTCTTGTGGGTGGTAAGCTGGTACAAATCTATACAATGCCTTGGCTGAATCATCTGTAGCTCAGTATGGCTGTATTGATGTGGGGAATAGACAGAGGGGAGGGAGGGAGAGAGAGAGTTATAGGAAGAGAGGGAGGAGAGAAAACAAAGGAAAAGAGGGAGTTGAAGGGAGAAATGCACAGAGGTCTTGTGGGTGGTGAGCTGGTACAAATCTATACAATGCCTTGGCTGAATCATCCATATCTCAGTATGCTGCAGTGCTAAGCGAAAACGCCGTATGTCAAAAAACCCTACTTTCGGGAAATCGAGTTTAAAGATTTCAATCTATACAGCAA
>NW_007459486.1:0-350 GCF_000475195.1 Diaphorina citri | reverse complement strand
CCAACATCTGTACTTATTTTCACCTGAAGCCAACTGCTATATCCAAGTGGGTATCACACTAACTTGTACAACTCTGCCAGGTTTTTTTCCCAGTTGTCAAATTTTTTGGCCCTTTTCTTGGAATATAAAGTACACACAGCCTTGCAATCGCAAAGAATTAGTTGTCATATTTTTTGAATCTAAGCTCATTTCCCATTTTATAAGTAAAATACTGGAACTAGGTGGTGTGGTAGTGCCTGTACTAAACCATTGAAAATCCAAGATGGCACATGAAGAAGCACCAAAGGTAACACTTTTGGAAACTGAACATTAGTATTCGGATATTATATTTTAAGAAAATACCTATCCCA
>NW_007459485.1:0-350 GCF_000475195.1 Diaphorina citri | reverse complement strand
TGCTGCAGTTGTGTATGTTGGGGCACATATACCACAGTGGTGTAGCGAAATAGTTGGGGTCAAGTAAAAAAAAAAAAATTCCAATTGTTTGTTGCGTCGATTATTACTGAGAAATTTTGCATTATTTCTTAATTAAATTTAACCGTGTCTGGAAATCGCATAAATGATAATTGTATATTTTGTAATTTATGTTCAAGTTGTGGTAGCATGGAGTTGTTGCTGTCATGGAAGGTGTGTTGAATTTGTCTTTCTCTGATAGTGGTTCCTTTGTCCAACTTGCAGTTTGTTAGGTTGAGTATAGAATGCTCTTCAATGTTCGTCAGCACTCGCTGCTCATCCTTACGAAATGC
>NW_007459484.1:0-350 GCF_000475195.1 Diaphorina citri | reverse complement strand
AACCGGTCTTAAATGATCGACTGAAGTGTTATCTAAAACTTTCTCGCTTTGAGTTCATAGGTCGCCGCGACAAATTTCAAGATCGGAGCTCATTTGTGTGAGAAAATGTAAAAAAAAAAATCCCCCAAAAACCAGTTTTTTTGGCACCACCACTGTCGTGTTCCTGGTAAAAAGACCTTTAATTTGATATATAGGTCGACTAGGTTTGGATAAGTCCTTCTATGGGGTCAGACACACAGACACGGACGACACCGAAGCGAATACACTAGTCTGTCCCTTATGCCTTTTATTATTACTATTGTAATTTAATAAAGGAAGGACGGGCTAAAAACAATGGTGATTTATTTGTT
>NW_007459483.1:0-350 GCF_000475195.1 Diaphorina citri | reverse complement strand
TTTCTCTTGTTTGGCTTTCAATTAGGTATAAGGTGATCGAGTGATCTTTATCATTTGATTTTAGAGCTGTTTCCTGTTACCTGTTTGGATATTCATCCTAGAATTCTTATTAACTTTCCTTTTTGACGACTGGTGTACTTTACGTCTTTACTCGTATTTCCACTTATTCCTTGCTTTTTCAAAATGTCTCTTGAAACTTTGTACCATCTTTCAGTCGATACGGTATGGAAGATTTATAAATAATTATGTCCCCATCATATTGTTGAGAATATTTTTCATTTAACTCTTTTTCATTATTTGCCTTTTTTTCACTTCTCAAGTTTTTTTTCTTCATTTAAATAAAATAATCT
>NW_007459482.1:0-350 GCF_000475195.1 Diaphorina citri | reverse complement strand
TTGACATCAAAAGAAAAACTTGTCTGAAGTAATATTGTGTAACACAAAGTAATGGTGTGGGGCATAAGGTGTATGTCCATTAGTCTAGATAGGTATACAAATGGAGTACTGTTTTTATCTGGATGTAGAAATCCACGGTATAACCTTGCTTTTTTCTGTAATCTAAGTAATACCATTTCAATTCTATTTTGACATCTAAAAATAATATGAAACTCCAGCCTAGTGAAAAAAAGTTCGACTTAAAAATTAGTAGGTAATGAATTTTGCAAAGGAGGTTTTTGATTTTGAAATTTCACCACAAAAGGTATGCATGCACCTTTTGAAGTTTTCATTTTTATTTAAATCGTGTT
>NW_007459481.1:0-350 GCF_000475195.1 Diaphorina citri | reverse complement strand
ACGCAACTCCGATGGTATTGTTGTTGAAGATGTCAATGGATTGTGAAAGATTTTCAAGATTTCGATTCTCTTTTGTGTGTTGGATCGGTTTTGACCTAAATGGTCGATTTATAATTTTGTGGACTCTGAGGACACAGTACGTACAGGTACATACATAGATAGAGGCCCACAAAAATATCAATCGATCTTTTCAAAGAAAATCCATTTACCAAAGAGTATTAATTACAATTCATTTTCCATTTAGGTAATTGTTTGGTTAATTTTAGTAGGTATACCTACCCGTCTAAGCATCTTTTGAAAATTGGCAAACATATTGGGAGATAATTTTCAATTTGTACAAAATATTTATT
>NW_007459480.1:0-350 GCF_000475195.1 Diaphorina citri | reverse complement strand
TGAAGTTATGGAGATATTTCTGCCATTTGAAGAGACTTGGATGATGGGTCTCACGGCACTTCTTGTTGAAGAAATTATCGAGAAAACTGAAAAAAAAGGGGGGAGTCAACACAATAATTCTGCCAAATGAAGTCAAATAAAACCTTTCATTACACAAAGGCTCATACTTACACAGTACACACTGAAATAATAAGATCTTACCACTGAAAGACTGAAACTGTACCTACTTTGTGGAGGTATCAAAATGGTCTACCAACCAAATATTTCTTTCCAGCTAACTTGTGAAAGTTCCGTTTCTAATTCCTATGAAGTTCTTTTAGGTCCAAGATGTTTACTCACCAAATAACAAC
>NW_007459479.1:0-350 GCF_000475195.1 Diaphorina citri | reverse complement strand
CCTACGGAAAAAAAGTAGCACTGAAACCAAATTACATGACTTGACCTAAATTACAGTGTACAAAACTATCTATGTACAAAGATAAAATCACGTTGATTAATAACTGTTTCACTAGAGGCTGCTACATATTTCATAGTGTCTTAATAAATTCATATGTCATTTTCAAGGAATATTTAACTTGGTAACTGCATAGAATCGCAAATTTTGGAACTTTAGCACTCAATAGATATACGAAGGAGTTTTTAGTGCGCTTGGCTTAACCGGTAACGGATCAATTAGACCCGGGCTATCTTCTTACATGCTAACAGGACAGCCATCTGTCCGGTGTAGACAAGGAACAAGTTGGATCC
>NW_007459478.1:0-350 GCF_000475195.1 Diaphorina citri | reverse complement strand
AGCTTCGTTAATCTGACATTCCTCCATGGGCATCAATCCCAAAAGATTTCAGTTTCCGAGTACCTTTACGTAATGCATATATTATTACCTACTCGAGAGATGATCAGACGTTGGAAGAACTACTTTTTCTTCAGTGTAAATGCAGGATATTTTCTACAAATAATTCTTTTTAAAAGCCCAGAGAAGCCCAAAAGCACAGAGAAGTTAGATGACACATAAAGTACTCTGGTATTAGTGACATAACTGGTGACTGACGTAGCCAAGCAGATGATTTCCCCCTGAGTCATAGATACTTCAAACCTTTGAAGGTCTTAGTGAATTACTTAACAACTTAACATGGCTTATAATTT
>NW_007459477.1:0-350 GCF_000475195.1 Diaphorina citri | reverse complement strand
TCGTCGCGACAAATTTCAAGATCAGAGCTCATTTGTGTGAGAAAATGTGAATCAAACTTTAGCCATAACTATCTGGCCTCAAAGGCCCACACAACTAACCATACACATACACACTGACTACTGACTGCTCTTCTCTTTTTAGTCCGTCCTCCCTTTATTATTACTAATAATAAAAGGTATAGTGGACGGACTATTGTATTCGCTTCGGTGTCGTCTGTCTGTCGGTCGGTCTGTCTGTCGGTCGGTCTGTCGGTCTGTCCCCATAGAAGGATTTTTTTTTTTTTTTTTTTTTTTTTCAGGGTGTCCCGCGAACGACTGTACAACGCTTGAGGGTTGATGCAGGACCTAAA
>NW_007459476.1:0-350 GCF_000475195.1 Diaphorina citri | reverse complement strand
ATCTAGAGATAAGGTCCTCACGAGACAACTTTGCTACACCGTTTTGTAAAATTAGTGTTGACAAGGATGTGTCACCAGAATTACGAAAGATAGCATGGAGTCCTGATAGCAATATGATTGCAGTATGCTATAGCACTGGCAACATATCAGCATTCAATATTAGAGGTGTAAATATATTCAACATAATATGTAGAGAAGACAATGCTACACCCATCAGTTTGTTTTTCATGGACATTAGAACTAAAAGTACCCAGTCTTCATATGAGTTGATTGTATTGTATAAATCAGGATTGTTGAAGAGCTACAAGGTTGCATCTGATGTATATCAAGAGTTTCACAGGTTCCAGTTT
>NW_007459475.1:0-350 GCF_000475195.1 Diaphorina citri | reverse complement strand
GAACATATTCAAAGAAAAAAAAAAATGGTACTTTTGGGAGACACTTTGCGAAAATTAAATGGTACTCTAAGGGGTTAACATAACGCGAATAAGCCAGAACAAATGGCTAGTAATTTAAATGTAAATAAAAAGAGGGTAATTCATAAACTCCTCGAGTAACAACACCCTGAAATTTGAAGTAAGAAAAATATCTTTACACAAAGGAAAAATCAAAATTTGTGGTGATCAAAGCGTTTAGTACCTGGATTTCAAGAGAAGTAACCAGGATGCCATCCAAACCCAAAGTATCATTTGCCGAATTTGTCGAAAGCAACACATGTGAAACAGAAATGAATGTGTCTCTCGCTCAG
>NW_007459474.1:0-350 GCF_000475195.1 Diaphorina citri | reverse complement strand
GAAAAAGGGAAAAAGGCGAAGAAGAGGTATTCCTAAATTTGGGGCCTTTAAATATCACTGTGGGGCGGGGGTGGGATAAACGCCACCCCTGATAGGCTCTAATTGAATATTCAACGAGGTTTTTTGGACTGAACGAAATTTGGGGCCCCTAAATATCGCTGAGGGGGTAAGACGTACGCCAGCGCTCACGGACCCTATTCGAACATTCAGCGAGGTTTATTGGACTGAACAAATTTTTTTTGTCTTTATGTTGCAGGTTCCTCATCAACTGTCGCCTACGAGGGGGAGAGAAGTACACCCTGGGTACGCAAGACATGGTCAGTATGGCAATACAGGTGGCTGTGGCCGGG
>NW_007459473.1:0-350 GCF_000475195.1 Diaphorina citri | reverse complement strand
TAGATTTCCTCACATGTTCAAAGAACAGTAACTGTGCAGCCATCTGTTGTATTTCGGTAAAACTAAAATGAAAAGTAAGATGTGTATGTATGTATGTATTTGAAAATGAAGTTTTTTGCTACTCTTGAAGAGCAGTAAACGAAAATAGAATGTACGGTTGTACGGCTAACCTGTTTGCCATTTTTGGGCGAAATTAGGGACATGATTTTTTACGGACTTGTCCCTGAAATGATAGAAACATTTGCATGTACCGGATTCGAATGGAATAAGATTTTCCCCGGGGTTAGTCTTCGATTTCATAAAAAAAAGATAGAATGGTTTACTATGAGATTACCTAGGATGTTACAGAA
>NW_007459472.1:0-350 GCF_000475195.1 Diaphorina citri | reverse complement strand
TCCAAAGTGCCGAAAATTCCTAATATGAGAGAAAAGAAAAAAGAGGGGAAGAAAAAAAGTAAAAGAAAGAAAAATGGATGAGCAAGAAATGTGCAATGACCGGGAAAAATAAAGAACCTAAGAACAAAACTTTGAAAAGCCATAAAAATATCTCCTGGTTTCAGAGCTATGCTAATGGGCTAATTGGTCGCCCAATAGGGCTCTTGAGGCCCCGTAGGGGTCTTTTCTGAGGTAACTTGAGCGATCCAACTGATCCATCTTATCTTATAGAAAGCAAAGGTTGAGTGTGAAGGGCATCCACTCGTAAAATTTGTAGCCAAAACCAAATGTCAGCCCAAAGCAATCACCCT
>NW_007459471.1:0-350 GCF_000475195.1 Diaphorina citri | reverse complement strand
GGGCGAAGCCAAGGGAGCGCGAAGCGCGACCTCATGCCCACCCCGCGAAGCCCCCGGGAGCGCGCAGCGCGACCGGAAACAAGGGAGCGCGAAGCGCGACCCCCAAGCACAATGCACAACCCCGCGAAGCCCCCGGGAGCGCGCAGCGCGACCGTAAACAAGGGAGCGCGAAGCGCGACCCTACGCATACCCCCGCGAAGCCCCCGGGAGCGCGCAGCGCGACCGTAAACAAGGGAGCGCGAAGCGCGACCCCATGCACAACCCCGCGCAGCCCCCGGGAGCGCGCAGCGCGACCGTAAAAAAGGGAGCGCGAAGCGCGACCCCATGCACAACCCCGCGAAGCCCCGGGA
>NW_007459470.1:0-350 GCF_000475195.1 Diaphorina citri | reverse complement strand
TACCTACTTAGGTACTTTAATGCGTGTCATGTCACAATATTGTTAGCGCCAATATTGCACGATCGATCTGTAGGTTGTCAGTTCGAGTCTAAGTCATGAAATTTGTCGTTAGCTAATTAATAGCGACCTACGACTATGTACCTATTTCACTTCGATAAATTTCATGACTGGATTTTTGACTTGGACTCGAACCAACAACCTCCAGACCAACCACGCTAACCACTAACCAATACACCACTGATGTTGGTTGGTCAAATATTAAATTGGATATTCTTTCGGTCAAATATTAAATTGGATATTCCAGAACTACTCCATGGGGGGTAAAAAGCTCAAGTGCCTTAGGGAGTAAT
>NW_007459469.1:0-350 GCF_000475195.1 Diaphorina citri | reverse complement strand
ATTGAGTTAAAATAATAAGGGCTGAGGTTAATTATAATGAGCCATTACGTATCGAGTGTTAATTATGTAGCGCTGAAAATAACGAGGGTTGTAAAGAATCTTGACCTGACGCCATAACGTTTACTGATGGGTTAGAATTGGAATAGAACATTTCAAACTAGGTGTACGTATGTAGGTTAGAAGTGTTAAGGACACTCTCTAAGTTGTCTTAAATTCTAATTCACTTCTTAAAAATCTCAAAATTCATTATATCCGATTTGAGATTAGGAAGTACGGTAGCTCTCCGCCCCGCCAAGTCAAAAGAGTTTGACAGTACATATTATTATGTCTAGCTAAGAAGATCCAGTACA
>NW_007459468.1:0-350 GCF_000475195.1 Diaphorina citri | reverse complement strand
TCCGGCCCAGGAAATTTATGAAATTACTGAGACAAAATTTGTATAGTATATAAAGTAGCTACAGTTGTAAACTAAACTGATGGAACTCACTTGGAAATAAAAGCCATTTTTGCGAAATTTCATTTAAATCGGTGCAGGGTGTAGGTAACTGTTTCAGAGTTATTGCGCGAAGCAATCAGACAAATGAAAGGACATGTGAATAAGTTAAATGGGTGAATTCATCAGATTCAAACTTGGAAGTTAAATTTTACTTTGTTCATTGAATTAATTCTATTCTATTGAGTATTGAGTAGAATATTGAGTAGATTCATATATCCATGCTCCTCTCACTTTTCCCTAATCTCTGTAAA
>NW_007459467.1:0-350 GCF_000475195.1 Diaphorina citri | reverse complement strand
CTTTATCACTCCTATCGAGTTCCACCCCTTTGAACAATCTTCCCCTCCTTTATCACTCCTATCGAGTTCCACCCCTTTTAACAATCTTCCTCTCCTTTATCACTCCTATCGAGTTCCACCCCTTTTAACAATCTTCCCCTCCTTTATCACTCCAATCGAGTTCCACCCCTTTTAACAATCTTCCCCTCCCTTATCACTCCTATCGAGTTCCACCTCTTTTAACAATCTTCCCCTCCATTATCACTCCTATCGAGTTCCACGCCTTTTAACAAGCTTCCCCTCCCTTATCACTCCTATCGAGTTCCACCTCTTTTAACAATCTTCCCCTCCTTTATCACTCCTATCGAGTT
>NW_007459466.1:0-350 GCF_000475195.1 Diaphorina citri | reverse complement strand
AAAAAGCGGTAAAATGCCGCCAACCGTTGCACCGATCTTAACCAAAAGTTTCGTGTCGCATCCTTGTCACATTTGATAGCTACATACCAAATTTGAAGTCTCTAGCTCTTACCATTCTCGAGGCTGAACACCCTGTATTTGTAGGCTCAAGTTGTTTTTGTTCATGTAGTGCTCCTTTTTTTAAATTTCAAGTGTAAATAGTAAATTAAATATTACTTGTAATATATCATTTTGTAGAAATATTACTTGTAATATATCATTTTGTAATATATCATCTTCAGATTAGAGTTAAAGAGAGAAACATTAGAATGATCTCTAATCCTCATCCTCAACAATCTCAACATAGATCT
>NW_007459465.1:0-350 GCF_000475195.1 Diaphorina citri | reverse complement strand
TTTTTTTTTCACATTTTCTCACACAAATGAGCTCTGATCTCGAAATTTGTCGCGACGACCTATGAACTCAAAGCGATATTTTTTAGATAACACTTCAGTCGTTAATTCAAGACCGGTTTTAGCGTCACCTATGTTAGGCTACGCCGAGCAGGGCCAATAAATGGATGGGTAACTTAAACATTATTTTGGTACCTAGTTATTAGGAAACATTAAAAGGAATAAAGGGAGAACGGGCTCTAGTCTTGATTTTAAATTATTACATGAAAGTAAATTCAAAAATCAAATCAATAATAATAATAATAAACTGAATATTAAACAAATTAGGTAGGTACATAGGTACTGATTTTCTT
>NW_007459464.1:0-350 GCF_000475195.1 Diaphorina citri | reverse complement strand
TGTTTAGTATCTTAGGGATATTCATTTCTGAACACCTCATCTCCGGTTTGCACTTAAATTTGTGAGAATTTCGCTTTACAGTTCTCTCGAGAGCTCGAGACTGGATAATTCATACTGCAAAAATAACCATCATGCAAATCTTTACAAAGAGTAGGGTAACGTAATGTGTATTAAGAACATGGCCATCAACAATGTAATAGTAATAATGCCAAAAGTAAAAAATCAATAATTGATCTCATCTGAATATGACTCATGATTTGTCTCAATTGTGGATGCTATATTATAATCATTGAACTTACTAGGTAGGGTTGCAGGTTGCACAATCTCGATAGTGGATGTTGTACGTACGT
>NW_007459463.1:0-350 GCF_000475195.1 Diaphorina citri | reverse complement strand
AAGTGAAATCGGAGGAAATGAATGTTTCCATGTTGAGTCCTGCAGTCAAAAAAGCTACGAATACGTTTATTATTAGAGTGTTTTTGCACCTCTAACGTACGTGACGATAATTGACATGTATGTTGACCAAAACGCGTTTCTGCAAATGCGCAGAAACAAGTTTTCGTCAAATAACGTTAATGAGTTCAGTCCGACGCAAGACGCGACGTTTAAAGTATCTGTGTAGTTGCAACGTTTATTGAACTTCGACCTTTAATTAGGCTTCAATAATGTTATTTTTAGATTATTTACCAAGATCAATTTCGTAGTCACATAAACTTGAAAAAAGTCAAGTTCGAGTCACTACGTTT
>NW_007459462.1:0-350 GCF_000475195.1 Diaphorina citri | reverse complement strand
GAGCAATAAGAGACACAATACTTCTCATTTAGGTGCTGGGTCAGCACAAGAACACCAGAAAGTAACCCGTAGAAATATGTACGTATTTGCAATTAAAAGAAGTACAATTTTTTTGTTGATAAATCCTTGAAGTCAAAATTCAGTACCTTTTTGGACTGTTCTCCACAGATAAGCCATCAAAATTCAAAATTTGCTTTTAATTTTTTGTCGGCCATTACTCTATTTTTTTTTTTTTTTGCATACCCTTGGACAGGGCCATATTTAGGGAGGGGGCCTGGGCTCCCCCTCGAGCTTCATTTGTCTCCTTTACTGTACGTCAAGGACCCCCCCCCCCATTCATTAGTGTTTGG
>NW_007459461.1:0-350 GCF_000475195.1 Diaphorina citri | reverse complement strand
AAATGGTGACTAAAGTAGACAAAAACATCCACATTTGTCCAATGTGTAAAGATATAAGGGTCCGTCACATCATTGGCTCCTTGCACAAAACGATCTTCCAAGTATCCTCCCTTCATATCATGACAGAGGAGTGTTCTCGGTATTGAAGATTTGCTATATCTCGTGCTTTTCTCAAGTGTTCCATCATAGACGTAATCCGCTCTGCGTGATTTTTCCACGACTAGTTTGCTCCAAGAAATGTTTGACTCTTCCCATGTCAGCAAGCTGTCTAAATCCTTTATCGGGAGACAACAATCCCCTTCACTATCGCTTGACATTTTCTCTTTCAGATGCTGTGCCGTGGGTAGGTA
>NW_007459460.1:0-350 GCF_000475195.1 Diaphorina citri | reverse complement strand
ATGAAACTGAAGAACTCATGGTCTGAAAAATAATAGTATGAGAGTCATCAAAGCCAACACCATTGAATCCATTGATGAAACTGAAGAACTCATGGTCTGAAAAATAATAGTATGAGAGTCATCAAAGCCAACACCATTGAATCCATTGATGAGACTGAGGAACTCATGGTCTGAAAACAGACGATAAGATAAATTAATGTATTAGGTACATAAAGTCAAAACTTTGGTCCGGAATAACGGTCGAACCGTACCTTCTGGAAACAGGGCCCAAGGAAACTTTTGATCTACATGATTTATAGAATCTCTGTGCCAAGTTCGAGCGACTTTGGCTGAAATCTAAAGGCCTGAGC
>NW_007459459.1:9318-10235 GCF_000475195.1 Diaphorina citri | reverse complement strand
TGAAAATTTTTCCTGAAACATTGTTTCTGAAATTTATCTCGAATCTTCGGAATGCTTCGTTCTGCGCGGTCTCATAAGCATGTGTACGTTTGTTTTTTTCATCTTGAATTCCTCGTTTTGTGGGCACCCTTAGAGGGAAAAGAAAGATATGTGAAAACGCACAAATTTTTAATCCACCGCACCGTTGTATACTTACTTCAAGAGGCAAGTAGGTGTGCTTGTGCTCTTGTCCCACTTGTAAACAGGGCAGATGTGGGAAGCGTAACTTCATCTTGTATTTGTCCAGGAAGTATTTGGCTACAGTACATTCCACCGTTTGTCCGTTTTCTAATTGTAAGGGGAATCTGGAGGGAGGAGTGATGCAAATAGAGTTTAGGGTAGGAAATTAAACGAACGCAGAGTTTAGGACAGGGAATGAATCGAACGCAGTGTTTAGGGTAGGTTAGCTATACCCACTTCGAAGAACTTGGGCATTTGAAATGGCAAAGTGGTTCCCCAAAAACGTTTTATGTCAGCCTGGTAAACTTGAAGGCTAACGCGTCTGCCTTATAAGACCTACATAGGTCGCGGGTTCCAACGCGCGACGTGAAGTTCATGTTATATGGGTTCGTTCTCGGAACGCCTGGTATTCTCCTATCCTGTCCTCTCTTCGATTTCTGGATAATAGTAAGACCTCGCGTGTTACAGTTAGAACCTCTTAAAATGGTAGAGATTGCCTCTGATAATAATTTCGCCCTTTCTGTCCAACTATCGTATTTTGCACGTGATTATAACCAATAAAGTCTTATTAAGGAAGGAATTTTTAATTGTGTTAAGCATAAATGCTTGTCACGAATGTCGTTCCCTGCTTAATGCACTACGCTAAGTTTTATGACTTGACTTGGACTCGAACCACCAACCTCCAGATCCGAAGTCCA
>NW_007459459.1:0-434 GCF_000475195.1 Diaphorina citri | reverse complement strand
CGCGCTAACCACTACACCACTGAGGTTGGTAAAGAGTCTTATTACCTATTAAAATAGAATGAAAAAAAGAAGAGCGAGAGAGAGAGAAAGAGGAGAGAGTGAGAGAGAGAGAAAGAGGAGAGAGTGAGAGAGAGAGACGGAGAGGGAGAGAGAGAGAAAAAAAAAATCTCACTTACAACTGCATCTGAGCCGGGCAGCTCAGAATCTCTTAAAAGAGAGCAGGGAGAGAGAAAAAGAAAAAAAGAGAGAGAGAGAAAGAAAGAAGAGTAAAAAGAGAAAGAAGAGAGAGAGAGAGAAAGAGAAATAGATAAAAAAATCTCACTTACTCACACTTACGATCACTTAATCTTAATCGATCACTTACGATTGCATCTGAGCCGGGCGGCGTGTGACGTTACACACGCGATACTTTCGCTTCATCGTGCCGCAGTGAG
>NW_007459458.1:0-350 GCF_000475195.1 Diaphorina citri | reverse complement strand
GCCAGCGGCAATAGCATGGTGAATGCACGTTCCCAATGGATCACTGAACTGAAGCAACGTTGCGCGTGGTTGATATCCGGATGGGTTAACAACTGGGCAATCGCGAGCTGGTTTTTCCCGGTCCTTATTCAGGCTGGGTGAGGTGACTCTGTGAGGCGGGTACCTTGTCGTAGAATGGTGGTTGAAATCCCCGTCACTACGAATTTTATAAGCGTTGACAGTAAAGTTTCACTTAAAAAAAAAACACTGAAATACGTAACTGAAGGTAGAAACACGGCCAGCCTAGTTAGCTTAGTTGGTAGTGCGTCTGCCTTGTAAGCGCTAGGCCGCGGGTTCGATTCCCGCCCGGG
>NW_007459457.1:0-350 GCF_000475195.1 Diaphorina citri | reverse complement strand
CCAGGGTGTTAGGTATTGAAAATGTTTTATTAATGTTATCAATTTCCGATTGGATTTGTTTCACAATTTAAGTACAGTAAAATGTAGCAAGCTAGGCTCTAAGTATTTTTGGGTGCTTGAATAGGTAATTCAGTAGATATATATGACATGTTTTGTTAGTTGGTCTTTTTTCTCTCCTCTTTCTCTCCCCCTCCCCCCTTTTATCTCTCTCCATCTCTTTCTTCTCTCCCTGTCTTCCTTTTGAGGAGGAGGAGGAGGAAGGAGGAAAGAAAATATACTGCTCGCATAGGACTGAAAAGTCCCTTTACTCCAGCAGTAGGCTACTACTATTATTGTGGTCAAATTCTCAA
>NW_007459456.1:0-350 GCF_000475195.1 Diaphorina citri | reverse complement strand
TAGTTTTTCTGACGAATAGATTTGTACTCGAATAGAAACTGTATGCTGCAATAATATGTGGCGAGTGCGCGAGTGAACAGAGAACCCAATGAATAGTTTTTCCACTCGAGTGGAACAAAATAATAATCGAGTGCACTCGAGTGAAGTCAAACTCGAGTCCACTCGAGTAAAATCATTCACTCGGCCCATCACTACTAAGATGGTCTACGCTCTACTCTCTGTTTAGATGGTTTTTAAATTTAAGAAATCAAATAGGTATTAACCAATTTATAAAGTTTTTTTCAGTCTTTCAAATTTTATAGAGGGAACTGTAATTACTGGGGTCTTATTGTCCCGGAATCGAAGAGGGA
>NW_007459455.1:0-350 GCF_000475195.1 Diaphorina citri | reverse complement strand
CCGGTTTGCCAAAGCTATCAATGCCAGGCTTCTCATTCTCTCTCATATCAGTCAGAGGGTAGTGTCTAGGCCGGGAGTTGGAGGTCGAGGTCTCAACAAGGTAACGATTTCCTTTAAAAAACTAAAAAACAAATCAAACGAACAAACAAACAAAATAACCAAACAAACCCGCCATAGGGTTTGGCAAACCTTACTTCACCAACAAGGGGTAAAACGAAATTGAAACTCAGGTCCTGGTCCCAATATTGAGTAGAGGAAAAAAAATGCCAACCGAAACTCGAACTCGCGTTCTCTCTGTTCACAGACCACGTTCACCACGGATGACGTCATGAATGAAGCAATAGATGAAC
>NW_007459454.1:0-350 GCF_000475195.1 Diaphorina citri | reverse complement strand
ATTTTTTTTCCTCCAAGTTTAAACGCAGACAATTCGACGCCAACACTACGCATAGTGTGAGGTACTCCTCTTGAATAATGATTCTTCAAACGATGCTGAATAATGCACGTTCAATTGTTTTCCTAGTGGCAAGACAGCTGACTTCACAGGAAGGCAATGTTAAATACGCAATATGTGATGCTGAGATGGGACACGTAACGCCTAAAGGCACTGGGACAACACCCTTTTTCTAGCAAGGTTGAGCGTAAGTATTTCTGACTCCAAGCTAACTGGGCTGGCTATCTACATATACTCGTACTTAGATAAAACGCTTACCTAGTACGGTACCTAATACTTCAATTTTTTGTTTA
>NW_007459453.1:0-350 GCF_000475195.1 Diaphorina citri | reverse complement strand
AATTTCGTTCATGCACATGAAAACATGAGTTACATTATACCTATGTAGGAGTACAGACAATACGTATTCTAATAGGGAGTTCAAGCTTCAAGCACATCCACCAATTAACGGAATGAAATTGGTGGATGTGGCTAATTTACATTTTGGAAAAAGTTCATCTTGATCTGATTTGACGAAATGTATGCTATGGTGAATGTAACCATATTGCCATAATAGGTATTATTCATGTTCTTTCAGTACGATTGTCAGATCGAAGTCTACGTCTTGTATTCTAGTCAAATCCGGAATACATCTTTTGGCTTCTTTTTGTTTTCACGTGCAGTTTTCATTCATTGTACGTTTTACCTATA
>NW_007459452.1:0-350 GCF_000475195.1 Diaphorina citri | reverse complement strand
TCAGTCCATGCGGTCAGTCTGCGTTCTGTTTGACGGAGCCTTTATAGGCGTGGGTGACAGTGAAAGAAGTTATTTCCGCGGATAACCCAAAGTTTGTATTAAGTCGAATAGACTTCGACGCGATGCGACGTAGGTATAGAAAAAAAAACTCGTTTTCCAATTAGGGCACTCAAATAGCTTTCGTAATGTTTTTAGTTTTAAGACAGGCAAGTGAATGAGTTCACTCATCTCTACTAACTCCACTAAAAGTTCTACAAAGATAATGAGTAAAGTTTGTAAAGTTAAGCTTTTGGACGGCAGTTTCACGAGTCAAGTGTCAAGACATACTATCAAGGATGTTGACGGACATC
>NW_007459451.1:0-350 GCF_000475195.1 Diaphorina citri | reverse complement strand
CCGGGCGGGAATCGAACCCGCGGCCTAGCGCTTACAAGGCAGACGCACTACCAACTAAGCTAACTAGGCTGGCTACGGTTGAATTTTAATATTTACCATTGATACTATTGGAACATTTTCTTATTGCAAGTTGGAAACTATAAAGCTGTGTCCACACCGTCGATCGATGTCGACTAAAACCCTACACTGTCTCGACAACATATGCAGACCGATCGACGGCGTCGACTATGTGTGGACACATCCTAACAGAGTTTCTTATCCCTACTAGTACTATCCAATCTGCTCGGTTTGGTTCCAGGCCATCTTCTTTCAGACAGCAAGGATCTGATCATGACCCACTTCAAACGACA
>NW_007459450.1:0-350 GCF_000475195.1 Diaphorina citri | reverse complement strand
GGAAGTAGAGAAGAAGGACGTGGTTAGAACTTTTGTCTGCTCTGCGATAGGTAAAGGAAATAAGTTCGCATAAAATAACACAAAGGCAAATAAGTTCGAATAAAATAACAAATAAAGGAAAATGAGTTCGCATAAAATAACAAAAACGCTAGACAGAAATGTGTTTTCTTTCCTAGGAAAGAGGTAAAATCGACATCACCAAAAGTAAAAGCAGCATCTCCACGAATGTTTTTTCTATTGCACATTGCATACTCAAATAATTACACGGCATTCATACAAATTGTCACTTCAGTAGATAATGGTGACACAATCACGAGAGAAGGGAGGTTCTTTCTGTACCTACCTATACA
>NW_007459449.1:0-350 GCF_000475195.1 Diaphorina citri | reverse complement strand
TCAGGAGCTGAAGTCGGGAGGTTTAACTGAAGAACATCAGGGTCAGAATGATTTACAGCGGTGGCAGTGGCAGGAATTCTTGAATGTAATTTGCTGTAGCCGGAATACTGTTTGAACCTTACCGCAAGGGCTTGTTTACCATTCTGCCTGAGGTGCAAACCGTGAGACGTGTAGTGGTGTCTCCTAAGTTCCACACTCATGAACTTTACTCCAAGGCCAACACATTTCTGTTGGAGGTATTTGTTCAGATGGAATATATTGTTGTTCTGATGGCGAAAGTTATCAAATCGGTAAGGAATCGCAGATAGAATGAGATTTGTTCTTTCATGTAGCAGTCTCATGGTGTTAGT
>NW_007459448.1:0-350 GCF_000475195.1 Diaphorina citri | reverse complement strand
GGCATTCGAGAGAAAAATCGTGTCGTGCGTAATATAATGAACAGATGAACACTCTCATTTAAATTACATTATCTACAGAACATTCGGAGAAAAATCGGATGAAAATTAGGACGAATGGGAACGGGGACCTTCAAAGATTAGAGATAACCGGAACTCTTATTAAGAGGTAGGAGGTAAGTATTAGTTACTAGCAGATCTTGACACAGGAACCGTTGTACACTTTGGAACCAGTTGGCTTTGTGCTACCAGTGGTTGGCGTTGGTGGTACACTTAACTGAAGAAGTTGGTCATCCAACTTTCTAATCAGCACACATACTCTTCGGAGCATGAACATGGAACAGTTTTGTAGT
>NW_007459447.1:0-350 GCF_000475195.1 Diaphorina citri | reverse complement strand
TTTTTTTTTTTTTTTTTTTTTTTTACGAAGCTGAGATTAGGTCCCGTAGTCCAAAGATCATCCAGTGGGTTCATTCAATACAATACTTTCAACTTTTCCATTTCGCCGGGAATAGAACACGAATTGTGTTCGATTATGTGAATTCAGTCAAACATGGCTGAACCAATGAGATTCCGCTTTGGACGTAAACACAGCGAAATCTCACAATCTCAATGGTTCAGCCATGTTTGACTGAATTAAATTTAACAAAATCGAATACAACTACGGTCCCCGCCAGCCTAGTTAGCTTAGTTGGTAGTGCGTCTGCCTTGTAAGCGCTAGGCCGTGAGTTCGATTCCCGCCCGGGGCGG
>NW_007459446.1:0-350 GCF_000475195.1 Diaphorina citri | reverse complement strand
TCCTCCTCGTCTAAAACTTCAGCTTTACCTCAGCAGAAGAAGAATGGAATATAATATACTCGTAAACTCCCTGTTTAAAGTCCCCCGAACATAATAGAATAGAATATAATACCTCAGTTATACTGCCAGAATGAGACTGAAAAGTCCCTTTACTCCCACAGTCTAAATAAGGTCTTATATATTTCATAGGTAGAGTTTACAATTATGTACAATTGAGGAGCTGGGTGCAAAAAGGGAAATATGGATTTTTTGCCCTTTTTGCGTAAAACGGTTTTTTTGAATAGAACGGGTGTCGCTCTATCTTCCAGCGTTTGAACTGCAGTGATAACTTTTTTTTCGATGAGTTACAG
>NW_007459445.1:0-350 GCF_000475195.1 Diaphorina citri | reverse complement strand
CTATACCTGAACTATTAGAACAGATTAGATCTAAAAGACCCAAGTAAACCGAGTTCCAATATTGTTCCATAGTCCACAATGTTGAAAATGTGGTTCCGATCTGTTAACACCAAGGAGTCACGATTTCAGGTCCTTAATCTAGGGATGTAAATGAGTTACAAATATATCGATAAATCGATATATCGATATATCGGCCCCTCAAATATATCGATATCGATATATCGGGGGAAATATATCGATATATCGCCGATATATCGATATATTTAAAAAAATTCTTGTTTTGGGGGTTACAAGATATTTACACTGCATTTTACGATAATAAGGCTACTTTTAGACCCTAGAGTTGCTTG
>NW_007459444.1:0-350 GCF_000475195.1 Diaphorina citri | reverse complement strand
TAAAAAAAAAAAAAAAAAAAAAAAATGCTGATCGAGAGAACCGAACTTTCTCTTCCTAATTTCCCACTCACCAAAACTTCCCCCCTCCTCCTCCTTCCCATCCACTTGTTCCGGACCAGGAATTTCTCCCCCTCCCCCCTCTCCCTGTCTAATCATTTCTCACCCCTCCCATTTGTATACAGGGTGGTACTTAAATAAATAAATAAATAAATAAAATGGCCATTTATTCATCAGTTGATATTGCACAGAAATTTACCTTGTTGTTTACAGCTATAAATAAGAAGTAAATCTAAGGGTAAGAATTCAATATTAAAAAAAAAAAAAAAAATCCATTGCTTCTTTTCAGCAGT
>NW_007459443.1:0-350 GCF_000475195.1 Diaphorina citri | reverse complement strand
TCTCTCAAGAGGTTTGATAGAAGGAACTATTACAATGAAGGTAAGACCTAAAATTGAAGAGAGAAAGAGGGCAGGATATGAGAAAGCCAGCCTTTCCGAGAAAGAACACTACCTGTTTAGCATAAAGTTCGCCCTGGACGACAATTGAACCGGCGTGGTGGGGCGACCTAATAACGTTTACAAGGCAGACGCGCTACCTTCCAAGTGAACTATAGGCTGGCAGAAATGTACTATTATTCTTGAGTTTTGACTAATGACACGAAAAATCTGACTCAATTCCAAGTTCGTCTCTCAGAACCGAATGTGTTAAAACATCGCGAGCAAGCACGCACACATTTCACTTTCACACA
>NW_007459442.1:0-350 GCF_000475195.1 Diaphorina citri | reverse complement strand
ATGTGGTTATGATGACACGAATCGATGGATCGGCCTTTCCAAATATTGTGTTTCTTATCGCCCATCTGATGAGGGCCATACTACGGGATGGGCATGCTACGACACAGACCACATGCATCTAATGTAGCAGTTAAAAAAAAGTAGGTCAGGTCGATTTATGCCGTTGATGACGTAAAATAGAACAATATTATTACGTGATTGGCTAATTGAAAGGGTTCGACTTACATCTCATTTGACCTTTTAAGCTTATGTAACGGCATACGGCACACTTTTCTATGTGTATTTTCATGTTTCATGAACATCTTGTTCATGAGCATCTTGTTCCCCTGATTTTTTATATAATTATTACT
>NW_007459441.1:0-350 GCF_000475195.1 Diaphorina citri | reverse complement strand
AATAGTAGTAGCCTACTGCTGGAGTAAAGAGACTTTTCAGTCCTATGCGAGCAGTATAAATAAGCACTATTATTATTACAGTAGGTAGAATCGCAGTCTCGGAGATTTTTTGTTGATAGGGGGAACTGTAACTGCGGGGGTCTTATCGTCCCGAAATCGAAGAGAAGAATGACAAGATAGCTTTTTTTATATATAAAATCCACCCCGGGCGGGAATCAAACCCGCGACCTAGCGCTTACAAGGCAGACGCGCTACCCTCCAAGCTAACTAGACTTTCATGTGCCAAAAATGTGTACCAATATCAAATTAATTTCATCAAAATCGGACGAACCTTTTGAGAGTTCTCGCAG
>NW_007459440.1:0-350 GCF_000475195.1 Diaphorina citri | reverse complement strand
AATTTTGTACCGTAAAATTTCGAGTGCAAGTACCCCCTGTTTCGCTACCTTGTAGGCACCCTATACTCTCCTCTCCTCGCCTTGTTACCTGCGTAGAGTGCGTAGAGTGCTTAGTGCTGTGCTCTGATTGTGTACCTATGTGATGTTTGTGCAGCTTGAGTGCGTAGAGTGCTTAGTGCTGTGCTCTGATTGTGTACCTATGTGATGTTTGTGCAGCTTGGTGGATAATTCTAACTTGTTACCTACCTCATCATATCCCCTTGTACCTACTCTGTTATTTGTTTGAGACTTTGTAAATTTGTTACTTGTACTTGTGACTTAACGAATACCTACACACCTAATCGATAATC
>NW_007459439.1:0-350 GCF_000475195.1 Diaphorina citri | reverse complement strand
TTTTTTCTTGCTGTTTTGGGAAACACTAAACATGATGTAAACATCAGGCGGTCCGTTGATTGGAACCGAAAATTAGGCAGGTGGTTCATCAGTACCGAACATAGGTAGTGCTTTATTTAGGTACATAATGTTAGATTGCTCGTCTAGTCGGGGAGGGAGAGGAAGAGAAGAAAGGAGAAGGGGGTAATTAAATGTATGTACTTACCTAGAGTTAGATTAAGTGGGGGAGGAGAAAGGGAAGAGAGAAAAGAGGAAAGGAGATAAGATAAAGCGACTACACTTTAGTGTGGAAGAAGAGATGGAGAAGACAGGTGAGGAGAAGGAACAAAAGGAGGGGGGGGTAAGACCTT
>NW_007459438.1:0-350 GCF_000475195.1 Diaphorina citri | reverse complement strand
AAGTGGCACCCATTTGATAGAGGTCTTATCGTCCCGATTTTTTTAAAGAGGTTTGATAGAGGGAACTGTAGGTATGTAACTGGTAAGGCTAAAGTCTTATCGTCCCGAAATCAATGAGAGAAGGAAGACAGGATAGGAGAAAGCACGCCGCTCCGAGTACGAACATTATCCGTTCAGGATAAAATCCGCCCCGGGCGAGAATTGAACCCGCGACCTAGCGCTTATAAGGCAAACGCGCTACACTCCAAGTAACTAGAGGCTGGCAATAGATTAGTTGCGCTAACTTGGGTGATGTTTCAAAGTCATAGAGCAGGAAAAATGAGGACCAACGGAATTTTTCTTTTTCTTCT
>NW_007459437.1:0-350 GCF_000475195.1 Diaphorina citri | reverse complement strand
GTTTGGAGAAAGTGACCCAGTGGGTATCACACTATAGTCTGTCCAGATGAATATGAGAGCAAGGAGTCATCGACCCAAAATGAAGAACCAATCAGAATGCGAGAATTCCTTGCACTGTTGCAATTAAGGTAAAGGTCAATAAAAGGTCTATTTTGATAAACTCTCTCTTTTAAAAAGCAGAGGCAGCTTCGATCTGTAACCTTTTTGTCCGTACGTTCTGTAACCAAACGATCTGTAACCAAACCGAACCTGTAACCTACCTCGGTGGTGTACCTAGTGGTCAAGGCGCTCGCCTGGTAAACAGGAGGGCGTGGGTTCAATCCCAGCCGAGGTATGGAATTTTATCCTCA
>NW_007459436.1:0-350 GCF_000475195.1 Diaphorina citri | reverse complement strand
ATCTTGGCTTCCGATATCTAATAATAACAATAATAAGAGTGAGTAATGAGACGGAGTGTCGTTATGTCATTCCGATTCCGAGACTGTTTATTTACTTGAGTGTATACTGTGTGTTTCAGAAGACTCATATTTGGGTTTGTAGTTTGTACTTTGTAAAGGAAAGAGATCCTTATGAGGATGAGGAAGAGGAGGAGAGAAGAAGAAGAAGGAGGAGGATTAAACTGTAGGTCTGTCAGTAGGTCTCGTTTGAACTTTGTAGGTCTGGCAGACAGTAGGAAAGTGTGGCGAAAAAGCTCGAAACCGGCCATCGGTCGACGAGATGAATCTATGTTGTTGAGGCAGTGTGGACG
>NW_007459435.1:0-350 GCF_000475195.1 Diaphorina citri | reverse complement strand
CTGACACACACATTTACCTAACCCATTGAATATTGTTACCTACATTGATGACGTCATAAAACCCGATGCATTATTTCTTTGATAATGACAATGAATTTGAGAAGTTCAAAACAAACTAACTCATTACTGTGACCTTTGTATCTGAACATGTGCTTCATAGTGAAATAGCTGTAAGATGTGTGAAGTTAGTTTTATGGAGAAGTTACACAAATACATACCTACTCAACTAATGACACCTACTTATGTGAAGTAATTGGAGTCATGTGAAGAATGTATCAGGAATGAAGACAAGTGGATTGTGAACACACTTGGAATTCCTATCAACCAAAGTCCACCATGCACCGTCATAA
>NW_007459434.1:0-350 GCF_000475195.1 Diaphorina citri | reverse complement strand
ATCAGGTAGACCTGACATTCGGACCTTTTCAGCCGTACCTGTCAGGTCTACCTGATAGTGAGTGGCTGGCCTAAGGCTAGCCCATTTAGTCATATACGACATGTGTTGATCTATACCTCAATACCATAGAAATTGTGTCCTATTTTTATGTCTAAGGTAAATATAGAGACAATAGGGGTATAATTTTTTGTCTGAATCCATCGAATCTAGATTCACTTTGGCAAATTTGTTTTGAATATCCGAGTCCAGTGAATGGGATTATCAAATCCATCGAATCCAGATACTTGAATCCATCGACTTCGGATTCATTGGATTCGATGGATTAAAGAAAAAAAAAAAAAAAAAAAAAT
>NW_007459433.1:0-350 GCF_000475195.1 Diaphorina citri | reverse complement strand
ATCTTTAATTTATATTTCACTCATCCGTTTAAATGACCCAATAGAAGTCTGAGTTCTCTAGGATTAGATGTTTCTCTTTATTTGATACTCCATCAATTTCTACAAATGATTAACTCAAAGGAAACTCATATTTTCATCCATTTTAAAGAAGAAAAATGAAAATTAAGTGAGAAACTCGTTCTGTAGACAAATTACAAATTATTATTATCCAATGTTTAAAATTCCTTGTGCTTCATGTAGGATTTTAGGGACAAGAACATAATGCTTGTTTGTATTCTCTCAAGTGCCTCATTCTCCATAGAATGGGTGACACAATGGGTGATGATAGGATGGGTGACATTCTGTTCACA
>NW_007459432.1:0-350 GCF_000475195.1 Diaphorina citri | reverse complement strand
AGGTGATAAGACCTTAGTAGATAGGTACCTACTAGATACAGTTCCCCCTAAGTTTTCAGGAACTCAGGACCAGAAACATATACGAGTATTTCAGGAAAAGAAATAAATAAAATAAGAAACAATAAAAGTAAAAACAATGGCCTATAATAGCTACACACAAACAAACACAATACTCAAGCTAACTAAGAAAAACAATAATAGAAAGAACACCTAAGGAAATTCCAATGCTTGGAAACACTCTTTTTCCATATTGTCACGTTAGATTTCGTCTTCAATTTCTTGTTTGACGCAAATTTCATCATCTTGGAGTACTTCCATTTTCACATCATGCACTAGGGGTGTTTCAAGTG
>NW_007459431.1:0-350 GCF_000475195.1 Diaphorina citri | reverse complement strand
AAAACCAAAGGTTTTCGATCCTCTGTGGGCACCTTAGCAAGAGGAGATGGTCAAAACACCCCATTTTCTCATATCAAATCATTACAAAACTACCTTCTCATTCGAGGAAGCACAGTACTACAATGCAATGTGCAGTGTCCTCCATCTTTTCCACTGATTAAACTGTCACACTCTCAGACATACACCTGAAGAAACGGGGAAGAGGAGGAGGACCAGGAGGAGGAGGGAAGATAGAAGGAGGGGAGGGAAGAGATGGGTGTAGAGAAGGAGGAGGAGGGGGTAGGAAAGAAATGGATATAGGAAGAGAGGACTGAGAGGACCAGGCAAGAGAGTAATACGGAAGAGAGGGG
>NW_007459430.1:0-350 GCF_000475195.1 Diaphorina citri | reverse complement strand
GCAGAAAGAGGTCTAGTATTAAGGTGTGTCCACAAGTCGACGACCGTCGATCGATGTGAATCGACGGCCGGTCGACTATGTGTGGACAGTGGACACACCTTTAGGTACCATTGATAATGATATTGATATGAATGATGTTCAAGATGATGAATGTGTCGAATAGGTTATCAATGTCATTGATGACCCTGTACAAGATGATGTCACTTTTCTCTTTCTAAATATTGTGCTTGTTCCGGATGCATTCAATGGCACAACATTAGTAATCAACAGGACACGACTGACATACTAATGAAAGAACGAGTCGCGGGTTCGATTCCCGCCCGGGGCAAACTTTATCCTGAATAGATAAG
>NW_007459429.1:0-350 GCF_000475195.1 Diaphorina citri | reverse complement strand
AATTGTTGTGACTTTATTTTGCTCACCCTTTAGTTTACCTAATATTGATTATCTTCCTTTATCTAATTTATTGCACATAGATATTAAAAAGAAGGAGGGAAAATGCTCATAAATGATTCCAAAGAGTACAAGTCCTATTTCCTTTTTCAGATGCAGACATTGAAAAGCCAGGGAGTGTTACATCCAAGAAACCTCCTATACCTTTACCACGCAAGAAATCCTCTCCAGACATCAATGACTCTATTCTCCAAGTGATCCATCTATCCAGTGACGAAGAGTCATCACAGTCTCCTCCTAGTCACAACGTAGACACAGATGTCAGTGATGTAGACCCATCTCCCAAACGTCTA
>NW_007459428.1:0-350 GCF_000475195.1 Diaphorina citri | reverse complement strand
CTCCCCATGTAATAAGGAATCATATAAAGTACCTACCTATGAAAAATATTTGATTTTTTTTTCGAAGTTCGAAGCAACATTGACTTTGGTTGATATCTGGATGAGTGACTGTCCGGTTTTTACCAAATTGTTACAGTCGCGTCCTTGGACCATACCGGGATAGCATAGGTACCAAATTTCATCGCTTCACGACAAACCGTTCTTGAGATATTTTGTATACAACTTTTTACTTTTCTCATTTAAACCTGTAGTACTCGTACGTACATCACGTTCGTACGTACAGACCATGGGCTAAAAACCACTTTTTTGACATCAGGGGATCCCAAAACGGATATTTCCAACCATTTCCC
>NW_007459427.1:0-350 GCF_000475195.1 Diaphorina citri | reverse complement strand
GCAGCGGTTTGATAGAGGGAACTGTAACCCCTGAGGTCTTATTTTCCCGAAATCGAAGAGGAGGATAGGATAGGAAACGTTCTCAGCCGTTCCGAGAACAAACCTTATCTCTTTGCAATAATGTTCGCCCCGGGCGGGATACGAACCTACGACCTACCACAAGAGGGCAGGCACTTTTCCAGGCTTACTAGGCTGGCTGATTTAACTTTATTGTTGAGATAAGCGCTTCCCGTCCAACATGGATGAACTCGTTGCGCAGACCATATTGTGGAATTGTGGCAAGCACACTAAGCACCGTGCCGTCAACCAAGTGCATTAGACCACTTGGTTGACGGCACATTAGACCACTT
>NW_007459426.1:0-350 GCF_000475195.1 Diaphorina citri | reverse complement strand
AGACATGAGATTTCAGCTGGTACCGAAAAACGCGAAACCCTTTAAATTGTCTTCAAAAACATCGCTAATACATGGATTGCGTACATATGGTAATGGAAAGCAAAAAATGACTTTGTTATTCACCTGTTAATCACCCGATGAGATTTAATGACTTACCTATACCTCATTATTGCCTACCTATACCTATTAATCGCCTGTACGTACATATACCTATTTATCACCTTTGTATTGTCTACTATTACTATCACCACTCAGTTTTACTATCAAGCCCTATTCTTTTGTTTACGTATACGAATCATCCCATATTTTGATCACGCCACTTTGGTCCTTATTTGAACACATGGGGAGTT
>NW_007459425.1:0-350 GCF_000475195.1 Diaphorina citri | reverse complement strand
CCCCAACAACGATCTCCACTTTAATGTCAGCTGAAGTTTTAGAAAGTTCACTTCATTTTAAATCCAAGTCGAGAACCTCTAGAAACTTTTGAAAATTTATAAACCTGAGCTGATGATGGCTTTCCAAAACATGACAAAATCTATCTGTACGAGTAGCTACAATTTTCATACATAGAATTATTTGATCATTTACGTAAGATATTGGTATTTGGTAGGTACCCACCTATAGGATCATGAATTCTTTAATCCATAGACAACCCATAAAATTTTCACAGAGCTGAATAAAAAGTCTTTTTTCTATCTCCCATAAAAATTCTAATGGCGAAGTTTTACATTTTATTATTAACATT
>NW_007459424.1:0-350 GCF_000475195.1 Diaphorina citri | reverse complement strand
CCCTGTCAAACCCCTTAAAAAAAAAAAAAAAAAAAAAAGGATTTGCGGATGATTTAATCTGAGGAAATACACCTCATTTATTAGTTACGTCAGCCATTCAGGTTCAGATCGTCTGACAGACATAGGTCGGAACATGTATGGTGGAAAAAGCTTGAGAATTAGGTCTGTCAGAGCTAGGTCTCCAGCTTTTCCACTCATGTTTCTACCGTTTGAGATACCATGGTCTGTCAGACGGGGTCTGATCGTGAGTGGCCCACCTTAAACATCATTATTCACTTACACTTTTACTAACCGGCTGACTACGGGGAGATTCATTGAGTTGCAAAAGTTCCGCAGATCTCTGTCGCTGA
>NW_007459423.1:0-350 GCF_000475195.1 Diaphorina citri | reverse complement strand
ATCATTCCCAGAAAGTTGATCATTTGTGAAAGTTCTTTTCGCTGCTACCTAACCCTATCATTCCCAGAAAGTTGATCGTTTGTGAAAGTTCTTTTCGCGTGTTACCTAACCCTATCATTCTCAGAAAGTTGATCATTTGTGAAAGTTCTTTTCGCGTGCTACCTAACCATATCATTTCCAGAAAGTTGATCATTTGTGAAAGATCTTGCTGTGTACTACCTAACCCTATCATTCCCAGAAAGTTGATCATTTGTGAAAGTTCTTTTCGCGTGCTACCTAACCCTATCATTCACAGAAAGTTGATCATATGTGAAAGTTCTTTTCGCGTGCTACCTAACCCTATCATTCTC
>NW_007459422.1:0-350 GCF_000475195.1 Diaphorina citri | reverse complement strand
AAGTCAGGTTTCAACCTATCAGATTTCATTGAAATGGGATTCCATCATCACATGTTCAACTTGGGATGCAAAACATATGTATACGTTAGTGTGTATTTCCGAAGTCGTGTGAATACTGATATTCATCCGCGACTACGAGGGTTCGCAGAATTTCGAGAATCTACAGCAACATATAAGTACATCGGGGAATATTGTACGTATATTAAATTTTATACATTATATTATGATCTGGGCATTCTAGGCAGATATGTTATACGCATGCTGTAAACTGTACCAAACGAGGCGGAGGTATTATTTTCATGCTAACACGTGCAGATTATTTACAAGTGAATTACAACATTACGGTGTAA
>NW_007459421.1:0-350 GCF_000475195.1 Diaphorina citri | reverse complement strand
GACTATTTTCTTTATACTCCAGTTTCCATGCATATTTCATTCATGCACCTTTTCCCATGCATATTGTTGAAAGCAACACATTCGTGGCTTGAGGCCTGTTCCCACTTGTCGTTCGGGAAAAAATCGTGTCGTGCGTAGTGGGAAGGTGGGAACACTCATTTGAATTACATTGCCTATACAAGGACATTTTTATGTCGTTCGAAATAAAATCGTGTCGTGTGTAGTGGGAACACTCCCATTCAAATTACATTGCCTACAAGGACATAAAAAAAAATCCGGATGAAACTCACGAGAAATAGGGACGGGCCTTTAGTATCACACTAGGCGTGTACGCCGGAGGTCAGGGGTTC
>NW_007459420.1:0-350 GCF_000475195.1 Diaphorina citri | reverse complement strand
CGCCTAGTATTTAAATATTTTAGAAGACATTCAGAAGTCTCGGATATTCCATGTCTTGGTTTTAACTCTTGGAAAGGTCAATCCGTATTTTCAAACAATCCACAAGTGACAACCGAGGAACAAGAAATACCCTTTTATACTAGTTATACTGCATAAGTACCTATCTATAGGTACCTACTCGCTGTAAAGATTCAAAAGAGATTGCGCTTCAGTGCTTAAAAAAGTTACAAGTAGGTACCCTACCCTTAGGACTCATCTACTCATGTACCTAGTACCTACTACATACCTCTACGTCTAAAATCCACTTCATAAAAATACATTACTGTCCCATCATTAAGTCCGCTGGTCTT
>NW_007459419.1:5184-10333 GCF_000475195.1 Diaphorina citri | reverse complement strand
TTTGGATAGAAACTAAACTCCGGCTGCTTGTAGGGTCCTTGTCTAAATCTTTTACAGTTTACACAGCTTTTAAGTATTTGCTTCACTGCAGACCGCCCTTGAGTTATCCAATAATCTAAACGTAACGTAGCAAGGGTCTGACTGGCACCGTTGTGAAAACAAGCTCGGTGTACGTCAGTGACTATAATATTTGTCAAGTGACATCTACGTGGCAATAAGATAGGGAACACTTTCCTACCATCGTATCTCAGTTCTCTAAATCGTCCTTTACATATCAAGAGTCCTTCGTCATTCAACTCTAATCCTAACTGAGTAGCGATTGGATCGGATAGACCCTGTTTCAATTTCTCAACAGTGGAGGGAAAATATTTTTCCTGAGCGTATTTCAACCACTCTGTCTTACTCCCACTGAACTCTTCTAGGCTAATCGGTCCTTTGAATTCTGAACGTTTCCTACATAGGTTTATGAACTTTTTAACGTAACAAGTAACGTTCACTAACTTCTTGAATGAACTATACCTTTGTTCATCAATGTTCAGAGGGGAAATAGGCTGAAGTTTTTCCTCACACTTGGACACTAAGTTGACTTCATCATGGCCGTTATCTACCGTTACCTCTTCACAGATTGACTTACACTGGAAGGGAAAGTCTGGCCAAGTTCCCAATGCTAAAAAGCCCGGTCCTTCCCACCAAAGCTTATTACCTTGTAAATCCACCGCACTTGAACCTCTACATGCTAAATCTGCGGGGTTACTATCTGTAGGAATATACTTGTATACTATAGGGAAGACACTGGCTTTTATTTCCTTTACTCTATTATTGACAAATGTAGGTAACACCTTGTTACCTGTCAACCAATGAATAACACATTGATTGTCAATCCAAAGGTAACATTTATCTATATTAATGTGAAGTGAGTTCTTCACAAATTTCAAACTTCTGTACGCTATAAGAGCGCCTAATAATTCAAGTCGAGGTAATGTCGGCTTGTTAGTAGGTGCGACTCGTGACTTAGCAAAAACTATGTTCGTCCTTATATCACCTGAGTGTGATACACTTCTCAAATACACTACAGAGGCATAACTATAGCTACAAGCATCGGAAAATGCATGTAGCTCGTATCTCACACTCTGATCATCGTGATTATTGGGAACATCGAAATATCTAGCTACGGGTATATTACTAACAAAGTTCATGCTATCTACTATTTCCAAAAACTTCTCTTTATCTTTTGAGTCAAGTTCATCGTCCCACTCTTTCTTCTGAATCCACGCACTTTGGACCAAAAGCTTAAGGGACATAATAATGGGGGTCCATAAACCTAGGATATCGAAGAAAGAAGCTAGAACACTCAATAATAATCTTTTACAAATAATTCCTTGCTTGTACTCATAGTGGAACTTTAGACTCAACGTATCTTCCTGAGTATCCCATAGCATACCTAATGTATTCTGAACTCTACTTGTGTTCACTAACTCTGGGCTCAACGTACCTATCAGAACACTGGGATAGTTTGACGCCCATTCTCTAAGGTTCAAGGAAGCGTCAGAAAACACCTTCCTTGCCGTACCTACAAAGTTTTCTATCTCTTCCTCATTATTCACACCACAAAGAATATTGTCCATATAAATATTATTCTTCAGCTGGTCTATGTAATCTCCTGAGTACTTATCTAGATGAGTACGAATAACACAACTCAGTAAGAACGGACTCGACACCACACCGAACGGTAATCGAGTATGTCGCAATACAACTACATTGTCCGAATCTAACGGCTTAGCTACATCTTTTACCCACAGTATTCTAGTATAATCTCGCTCACCCTCATTCAAACCTACGTTCAGGAAAGCCTTTTCTATGTCACCTATCAATGCACATCTGTACATTCTAAACCGTAACATTAGCGAGCAGAGATTTTCTAGCAACACCGGACCTCGGTATAGTAAATCATTGAGGCTGGGTTTCGACCTATTCTGACGGGCTGATGCGTCCATAACAAAGCGGACTTTAGTCGTGGCACTATCTTCCTTTATAACGGCGTGATACGGAAAATAACACGACTTCTTACCTAAATCTTCCTCGGCAACCACTCTTTTCCGGCTACAAACTGCCCTACCTTTCTGCGCACTACTGGAACCCTGGGGCACTTGAAGTAAGAGGTTAAGGACCCTCAGTTCAGCATAAGTAGGGCCGCTCTACAAATAAGGTCTCACGCATTTATAAAAATAAGGAACTCTTTTTAACGATCATCGTTTTACATCCATAGATCCATGAACCTAAAAAAGGAAAGAAGTAAAAAACATACAAGTAACAAAACAGGTATTAAAACTAAAAATAAACATAGACAAAAAGAAATAGGTGGCTTAACTTGATGACAAAATTTCTCTTTACCATATGATCTTCATCCTTACTTCAACATCACCCTAACCTCGACAACAATAGAGTTTAGTCTCTACACTTCTGCTCATGTGTCTTCCCTCCAATGACGACTCAGATAATCCTAATCATCTAACCAGCCAAGATTCCGGCTAATCTCCAGATGAGAGTTTCCTCTTCTAAACAATCTTCCGCCGGTACATCTTTCTACTCGAGTCAATCTCCAAAAGCCATGGAGTTGTCAGTCTTCTCAACATACTTTTTTCAATAACGTCACCTAAGAACCTAGAACTCTCCCTCAACCACCTTTCCATACTACATCTTTTCCTCTCTCTTTCTCTGACTCGCAACTCTGACTCTTTCTTCCCCTCTACCTCCTCTCTTTACTGCTCTTCCATTCTCTCGTATCTCAATCCTACCCTTTCTTAATCTAGAATCCTCTGATCTTAACTCTTGTACCCAGTTATTATTAAGGAGAACAAGAGTCCAGTGGTGAGTGGAAGGGTTCCAGCCTCGATACATTCCAAGTTACCACTTGAACTCTTCATGGTTCTTAAGAGACCTATTAAAGTAGCTGAAACTAACTAAGGTCCTGTCTAAACCCCGCCTGTTATTACTTCGGTAATGAACTTTCCCGTCCGAACATCCATTTCGACCGAGAAACTATCTCCCAACGCATCAGTGGTTACTGTTAATGTTCCAAACGGTTACCTATATGAGTCGTCTTCTCATACCGTGCAGGACTACCCACTAGGTGGTGTTATTATAATTCGCTCTATCTCTTCAGAGTTCAACATAAAGATCTTGTAACTCGTGTATGTCCTCACAAATATCTTTCAATCTTCACCTTGAACTTTCAACAATCTTTTGTTCCTCCAACCGTGCAATTAATGATTAGGAAACGAAAGAAGAGAAAATAAGTCCGTCGACGGTATCTTTTGAGTCCTCTTCAACCGGTTTGTCATCTCCTCCGTTCCCTCGGGCAGTATTGTACATTTGTCCTGTATGCACTCGTCTAGACTTCCAGGCTCTACATCAGCTCTAGGCTTACAGCTTCCCAGAGGACTTGGGACTTCACTTCTCAAATGCCTCGCATGCCCTGTAATCATTAGCAGATACCAGGACACGTTTTATACGGTGTGGATCTTGTATCCATACGCTGCCTTTTAAACCAAAAGATATTTCTATTCTCAGTACGTCGATCCTGACTCTTCACTGTGACATAGATAACACATTTATACTTCGCAGTAATACGACTGGTGTCACATGATGTTAATTCAATTTCTGCACATGCTATCCTTTTCCCCACAGCTATTTGTCAAATTTCCTATATGGTCAATCATACTAAAATATATTACTAAGTAACGGACGACGGACCCGTAGATAGTCTGGGTTCGTTTACAGCTGACTTATGTCTTCACTGAAGCATTAAGAAACAAACTTTGGAGGAACCCTCAGTATGTATAGTAATTGGCGAGAAATACGAGTCTTCGTAAAAGAAGTTCATCGCACCGCTTATCTGTCATGACTCTTTCAATAGTGATATACTAGATTAGCGAGGGTGTCATAAACAGTATATAATAATTATACGTCCAGGTTACATCAGGAGCTCTAGGACTCATGGTTCATCATTTATTCTGAGTCATCTTATGAATTAAACATTTGCCATGCTGATCACTACGTTCACTAATTAGGCTAAACTACTTTCTAATTCTCAATAGTCTCATAGGACCCATGAGCAGTGTCGTTAGATTAGACGAGAAACTCCAATAGACATCAATTGGTGTATGATTTGAGCTCGTCTTTGTCGACTCGCTAATTGTATATAATTCTTCATACTATAGTACTGGTTCTTTTGAGCCATTTCTCATAAGAGTAAAGTGTCACGCACGATAGAAAGATCTATATCGCGAACTCTATACTGAGTAAGTGTATGATAACCTCCTCTATCAGAACTCATTTTATATAATCAAAATTATATACTACTCAACCCAAGTTAGACAAAACTAGAAGATTTATCACCAGTTCGGCAAGGATACTTAACAAATGCAAGCCTCGCGAACTCGGCTTCTTTTACTGCACGTGAGGACTTCACTGTTAACTCTATAAACGGCTCCTCTTTGGGAATAGTTAACACTTAAATAAACATCATGGATTGTAACACTAACCATCATTTGGGGAGCCATCATAGTATGGCTCAAAGACTCAGTCTTTTACTCGCCATATGTAATCGTCTATTCAAAAATAAATGATCTCTTTGGACAAGAGTCCTTAAACCTGGTAGGAATATCCCATCTGATAATACGAGTCAAACACAACCCCCTTTCTTAGGTTTATCTATTGTTGGATAAGGACAACTTGTGTTAGACACCTATGCAAGACTCGCCCTCATTTAGTCCAGCACTACATCATCTTAATCTTGGACTAGTCTCGTAGCGAGCAAGACACAATAAGTGATCCTGCCTTTATTCATATCTAGGGAGTTTCCCTGTAATTATTCGAGACCCTGGATAACTGTTAGCCTTAATTTCTTTTAGTAACACAAAGTCTACTACTGGATCGCAACGTCAGGAAGCTCCGCCTTGATGTCATGCTCCTATCATCTATGAGCCACCTGAAAGGTACCTTTTTACTTTCGGCTCTCCAAGTCAGGTTGATGCCTAACCGTAAACCTTCTGACTTCAGAGATGATCGCTCTGTATTCTTCCTGCCCTAAAATTCTTCGCACGCTCTTCTGGTATTGTAGCGTTAATCTCTCGCCGTAAAATCTTTT
>NW_007459419.1:0-3995 GCF_000475195.1 Diaphorina citri | reverse complement strand
TTTGAGATAGATCAATCGATGTATTGACGACGAGAGTGAAGAAGTGAAGCAATGCTGTGGCGTACTGTGACTTTGAGAGTTTGAATATTTTTCTTGTTTTATTATTATTATTATTATTATTATTTATATTATTATTATTTTATTGATAGTATTATCCTCCATTAATTCGTATTTAGTTATTATTTCGTAGAGATGAAGCATGCAAAACAAATAGGAAGGAAGATTTCAACTTGTCTCAAAGAGGGATGACCAATGTGTGCGTAATTTCTTGGAATCGGTGAACGGGTAGAGTTCGCGGGCAGCCGGGTACAAGTCAAAAGTTTTTTCCGGGTAGCGGCGAGAAAGTTTTCGATGTTAATCAATCAATCAATGGAACCACAAACAGATCAATTCAGAGATAAAATAAAGCGTCAATTTAAAGTATTTATTTAAAAGACAAGATGACCTTCCTGGGGGGCTTCACAGTGTTCGATAGAGGCTGACGACCTACCAAACTCACCTGACCGACACTATGGCCAGCGATTGTACTTGTGGTGTTCATGGTTTGGATTCTTCGAGGTCGCGAGTTGGTGCATTACTTGATCATATTCGAAGTGTTTGTTGGACACATGGGAGAAGTGTTTGAAAAGTGTGGCGAGATTGGATTTAGATGATTCCATGTTGGAAGCACGGTAATGTAATTAGTGTGTTCTCAGTAGTACATAGGTAATTTGAGATAATATTTCACATGAATATCTAACATCGTTTTTTTTTTTTTTTTTTTTTAAATCAACAGTTCTGCAAGTTATAGGGCTACGAAGTTCTACTGGTCACTTCTCTTAGTCCTTGTTGAGTAAACACAGTTTTAGTGTTGAGATAGTACATACGATACCTATGAAAAGTCTACAATAATATTTTCTGTGTCCATAACGCCAGTACCTAATTGGCTGCAGAAGGTCAGTTTTGGATCTCCTGACAGTTCAATTTAAATGAGAAAGATTTAAAAATGATGAGATACCAAGTAAGGTACCGTACACTTATCCAAGTTTTTTACTTTTTTTTTTTTGCTTAGCTGAAGAATAAAAGAAGTTCGTCCATAGGACTGGCCATGTTAACTCTACTTTCTGTGATTTTCGGATTGAGGTGCAGTACCATGTGAACGAATTGGTCATGGGGAGGAATGTGTGAGAAACCAACATGAGCTAAGATGCTGAATAGAAGAATGCAAAAACAAAATGGAAAAACAGGAAGTAAGGATAAAATAGAAGAAAACAGTGTAAAACTCTTGCACTGGAGAGAAGGAGGAGGGACGGTTAAATGATGAGGAATTATGGAAAAACACAGATGTAGTTTGGTGGTGGAATTTTTTTTTTTTTTTTTTTTGATTTGCAAGTAACCCAGTTATTTAATACGGTAAGAATGTCATGCCAAAGGCTTGCTAGCGTTCAAGGGCTCGGACAGGGAATTTTGGTTGTAATTCGTTAAGTACGCGAATGTTAGAAGGATACGAGGAGCGAGTTGGGCAAGCGTTAAATCTTATAAATTGAAATGATTAAAACCCTTCTTCTTGTTTTCAGGCTTGGTATTCGGCTGCTCCTTGCGCGCGTGTGTCCTCAATGAAAATGATGCAACACTCCAACGAACTCATGGGATATTAGAGTCTACTGATATACCACAGTAAGGTTAAACAAAACCAATCCCATTGTTTACTACCACATTATTTCTTTTGTTATGACCGGTAAATAACATCCTACGACATTTTTTTCATTAGTTAGAGGTGTGTGTGGTAGGATATCTATGAGAAGAGAGGAAGGGCGTGGACGGTGGGTGGGTTTTGTGGTGGTGGTCGCGGTTCATGTGTGAGAGTGGTGTGTGAGTTCTTGCTACGGATATGCTGGGGTGGTAGTGGGGGTTGGTTGGGTGTGATGTGTGTGGTGAGTGAGTGGAGTGTGGAGAATAGGCTTGTACAAGTTTATGATATTTCGTGAGAGTTTTTTTTTTGTTGACATATTTCTCCTTTTTTGGTGGTAAGTTTCATCTCTGGGATATTTAAGGGGGTCTGAATAAGGGTCTGTACTAATAATGTTTATTTGCCTTATGCAGTGGTTCCTCCGGCAAGCCTTTTTGTCTAGGCAAATTATCCCTTTTGAAGCTCAAATTTTACGATTACGCTCTCCCTGTGGTCGGATTTTTTCGCCTTCAGTTTCATCTTTCCTATACCGCGTTTCCCCCACCCACTACCGTTTACTTGAATTGCGCGGGAAAAGAAGACTAAACACTTGCATTCGGAACTTTGACATATTTATACAATATAATGTTTATTGGGATTTCTTCAGTACGTTCTTTTACACTGACAAACAAACGGCTCTTATTGAAGATTCATTAGGCTACTTTACTGATTACATAGTACTTGGAAAAATATCACTCCGGTCTTCTTCTATACTCAATGTCTTCTGCGTTCACTGCCCGTTACTTCTGAAACATGGTATTAACTTCATTTCTCCTCGAACTCACTGGTTTCACATACTAACTTCACTGACTATTACATTCCTATGAGACGAGGCGCCTAACAATCTAAACTCGTCTTCTTCTAATTTTCATCTTCAATTGTGTTACTCCGCATGGCAAACTAAGAAGTTTCCTTCAAAGGAGCTTGATGGCTCGTAGATTGCGACTCTAGGTCTTCATGAGCGCTACTGTAATGCGCTGCAGTACAAGTGAGTATATCGCTGACTACGTTGAGTAAGCTCTATGCTGAGCTAGTGACTCAATCTATACTTTCATTCTCTCTGGTCCTTCCGCAGTCTCGAAAACTTTCTCTAGTGCATCTTCCTCATGCTACCTTTCTATCCTTGTCACGTATCTGAACTACTTTCCTAATTACGCGATTCGCGTACGTATTGCGGTCAAAATAGAAAAGTGGAGCTGTTTTTATACAGCTTCTATTATGAAGGCTTACAAGTATCATCTAAGATACCTGACTGATACTACACTGAACAATTATGGCTGTACCTGACTGCCAAACCTTTCAAACATTAAAAAAAAAAACAAAATCCCCCCGATAATTCTCTTAGATAACATGTCAGTCGTCCTAACGTTTTCCTCAAGCACTGCTTCGTACTTCCTATCAATCTCTCATACAATCCTCCTTCCCATGGGGACAAAGGAGACGTGAAATAAAACTTTATACCTTTCTCATTGAGGAAATTATTCAGTTCATAATTATACACTGTGTTGAATACGTTCTTCAATAACTTGAACTGTATAGCGTTATCACTCAATATCTGCTTACACCCATTACGTCTTGCTAGGAAACGCTTAAATGCTAATAAATAATCAGTGGTACTTTCTGAGTCTAACAACTCTATGTGTATAGCTCTTGTTGTCATGCACACAAATATCAAGCCGTGTACTGACACTAACTTCTTGTCTTCTTTGACAGTCATTGGACCAAACATATCAACAGAACTGTATAAGAATGCAACGTTCCGCTGTACACGATAATTTGGATAGAAACTAAACTCCGGCTGCTTGTAGGGTCCTTGTCTAAATCTTTTACAGTTTACACAGCTTTTAAGTATTTGCTTCACTGCAGACCGCCCTTGAGTTATCCAATAATCTAAACGTAACGTAGCAAGGGTCTGACTGGCACCGTTGTGAAAACAAGCTCGGTGTACGTCAGTGACTATAATATTTGTCAAGTGACATCTACGTGGCAATAAGATAGGGAACACTTTCCTACCATCGTATCTCAGTTCTCTAAATCGTCCTTTACATATCAAGAGTCCTTCGTCATTCAACTCTAATCCTAACTGAGTAGCGATTGGATCGGATAGACCCTGTTTCAATTTCTCAACAGTGGAGGGAAAATATTTTTCCTGAGCGTATTTCAACCACTCTGTCTTACTCCCACTGAACTCTTCTAGGCTAATCGGTCCTTTGAATTCTGAACGTTTCCTACATAGGTTTATGAACTTTTTAACGTAACAAGTAACGTTCACTAACTTCTTGAATGA
>NW_007459418.1:0-350 GCF_000475195.1 Diaphorina citri | reverse complement strand
TTGCACACTTGCACTCATTGACTCATTTCCTAAACGAAGTGCAGTAAAAGTGCCACTGACATAGTTTGCAGCGAAATTATTACCTATTGCATGACTGTGACTTAGCCTAAAATTATGCAACATAAAAGCTGAAACGGATTTACGACTTGCCTTTGAGTTGTAAAAATGTACAGGCAATTCACTGAAAGCCTAACCTGCCTATTGTGGGTCGTAGTCGTAAAAAAGAAAAGAAGAGAATTGTTATGGCCTTATCTTGTAGGTACAAAATTACACTCCGTTTCCGGGACTAACCATGGGTCCATAAAAAAATAATAATAGAAAAAAAAAATAATAATAATAATAATAATAAT
>NW_007459417.1:0-350 GCF_000475195.1 Diaphorina citri | reverse complement strand
TCATTAGTTACCTCTGTTACGACCCTGTTTATGACACTTTATGACCTTTTTTCTTTTCATGGCATTGTCGCAGAAAGCTCCTTGAGGGATGCCAATAATATGAATGGATATTTGGATGGTTTCTCTTTTTTATGACAGTGAAATTAACTGATATGAGTGATTTTATGTCATTTTTCTGCGCTGTATGGTATTGCACGTTTTTTGTACAGGTAAAAATGTTCTTAGGTCTAACTCACGTCTAAAGTTGATTCTATTGCTAGAGAATCTAGAGATATCTCGTCACAAATATCGTTCCCTAATGACACTGTCCTAAATTTAATGACTTGTCTTGAATTCGAACTTCCAGCCTT
>NW_007459416.1:0-350 GCF_000475195.1 Diaphorina citri | reverse complement strand
CATAATGGGTTAATGTACGAGGTACGACACTAGCTATCTTTTGTACGATTCTTTCAGATTAGTACGGTAATTCCCCGTTTGTGTACGGTAATCCTTTGCATTGAAATCTTCGACTTCGGCACTGGTTGCAAAGAGAAATGAAATCTTATCAGAAACCTCTTTGTATCATTCAAAAAAGAAATTTTTTGAAAACAAAAAAAAAATAAAAAATAATTTTTACTGACAAAACCCCTGATAACGTTTCAAATTTTATTTAAATTAAATTAAATCAAGTATCAAGTGTTAATTTAAAGGTTTAATTTACACACGAATGTGAAACAGGTAAGTAGACCCCCTTCCTTTCCCTAGAA
>NW_007459415.1:0-350 GCF_000475195.1 Diaphorina citri | reverse complement strand
ATACTAGGTACCCAAATTTTTCGACTGTTCCTGGACCATGAACGGAGCGTGACTAGAACGTTTAGTAGGAATCTTTACGTGTTTGTCATTTAGGACCCAGATTTTTAAGGATCATTGACTTTCGTTTCTAACCCATTAATATTAATCCATTACCTATTATTGTTAGATGTAAATACTAGGTACCCAAATTTTTCGACTGTTCCTGGACCATGAACGGAGCGTGACTAGAACGTTTAGTAGGAATCTTTCCGTGTTTGTCATTTAGGACCCATATTTTTAAGGATCATTGACTTTCGTTTCTAACCCATTAATATTAATCCATTACCTATTATTATTCATTCATCAAACGC
>NW_007459414.1:0-350 GCF_000475195.1 Diaphorina citri | reverse complement strand
TCTGTAGCCAAAACCAAATGTCAGCCCAAAGCAATCAAACTTGTTAAGGCTGATTGAGAGGCTGACGAAAAACGCCGACCCCGTCTGTACACGGGAAAAGGCGAAGAAAAAGAAGATAATATGAGATGAAAAGTGTGGTTACAAAGACTACGTTATAGTTACAAAGACTATACATTATAGTTACAAAGACTATACGTTATAGTTACAAAGACTATATGTTATAATTACAAAGACTATACGTTATACTTACAAAAACTAGCATAATAAGGAACGCTATCACATAAGAACCTCGACCCATCCACATGCTGACAAATCTGTAATGTTCCCCCGTCACTACATTCCTGTAAACA
>NW_007459413.1:0-350 GCF_000475195.1 Diaphorina citri | reverse complement strand
CCGGATTTAAAATATGAAAGAAGAGGCTGTTCTCTTCCCCATCAGGACAAGATCATAAACACTTAAATTAAGTCATAAAAGCTCATAACATTCATTAGAGGTAATTAAACGAGGTCGTAAATTGGAGAGTTGAAAAAAAAAAATAATAATAATAATAATAATAAGTTCTTAACTGAACCTCCCAAAATTCAAAAATAAAGCTAGTGAAATCATTCATTCTCCCCAAATTCGAGTACTGTGCTCCCCTGTTACACGGACTGACTTTGGAACTCTCCACATCACTCCAAAGAGCCCAGAACTCCTGTGTCCGCTTTATTTATAATGTCAGGCGCCGGGAGCACATTACACCG
>NW_007459412.1:0-350 GCF_000475195.1 Diaphorina citri | reverse complement strand
ATGATGCTGCCTGAGTAGTTGTAACTGATGCCGCATCAAATCGTTCGGTACATTGCTGCCTCCCTGTTGCTGCTGCTGCTGACTAGCGCCCTGCTGATTAGATTGCTGCTGTAACAAAATAATTATGATCAGCATAATCGAGAAGACGAAGGGGTCGCCCGAGACTGCCATGGGTAGATATGTTTCGTAAAGACATTGAAAAAAAGAGGATTTTTATTATTATTAATATTATTATATAACACTTTATTAGGATTTTACAATATTTACAAACAGGTACACAAAACAAAATAACAAGAAATTAACAAATGAAAACGAAAATTGAATAAAGAAAAAAAAAAAAAAAAAAAAAA
>NW_007459411.1:0-350 GCF_000475195.1 Diaphorina citri | reverse complement strand
CTAGAGAGAAAATTTTGCGTCAATGTAAACTGATCTCTTGGTGGTGGGCTTTTTACTTGTTCCGTTCCGTTACAAGTATAGTACCTTAAGAAATTTTTCATCGCTAGCTCCCGGTCTAAATACCGAGATTGTGTGATGCCGTACATAAGATTCATAAGAAACAAAACTCTTTAGCCAGTCTAGTTACCTTGAAGAGTAGCGCGTCTATCTTGTAAACTCCAGGTCGGGGGTTCGATATTTCGCGTCCGGGGTGAACTTTATAATTATAGACGGATAAGGATCGTTCTCAGAAAGGCTGCTTTCCTCCTAGTCTCTACGTTTTCAGGACGATAAGATCCATCTGTTGTTAC
>NW_007459410.1:0-350 GCF_000475195.1 Diaphorina citri | reverse complement strand
CTAAGCGCAGCACCGGGAGAGTCTGCCCTGTGTGCAGTGGTGTGTGGGGAGATTTTCACAAGGGGAAGCTATAAACTCGGATCGTCTGACACACTGCCGTATTTCAGACAGTTGGAACTTGTGTCAAACGGTCTGAAGCTTTTCTCACCACACACGTTCTGACGGCCTCAGACCAGCCACTAACTATCAGTTACACCTGATACCCAATAGTGAGTGGCTGGCCTTAGAATCCAGTGGAACAGTTAATCACTTATTATTTTCGCCAAGTGGTAGAGGAGTTGAAAAAGTCGTAGAGAGGAGGGGACGCTTCCCTTCCCTAGCTTCTGTTATGAAGGCTTCGCCACTGGCCC
>NW_007459409.1:0-350 GCF_000475195.1 Diaphorina citri | reverse complement strand
TTTCTCTCCAGGGGGAATTTGTGTCCCCTTTTTATTTCGAGTACTCCACCTGACCGAGGAAAGGTCGGGTTTCTTACTGAGAACACAAACCCCACTTGAAATGTTGAATAAAATAAATCCAGAAAAAGAAGAACGAAAAGGAATTGGAAGAGAAAAGAGAATAGGGGGACAGAAGGAGAAAAGTAGAAGGAAAGGAGAAGAGAGGTGCAGAAAAACAGAAAAGAGGGAACAGATAAGAGAAAAAAGAGGAAGAAGAAGTATAGGACGAAAATGGGAAAAGGAGAGGAGAAAATATGGGAAAGAGAAGCGTAACAAATATCGAAAAGGATGAGAAGGAATACCAGAGAAAG
>NW_007459408.1:0-350 GCF_000475195.1 Diaphorina citri | reverse complement strand
GGAAGGAGGGAGGGAGGGAGACAGAGAGAGAGAGAGAGAGAGAGTTGGAGCTAGAGAAAGATTGAGGCGAAAAGACAGAGAGAGGGATAGAAAGAGAGACACAATGTGAGAGAGTGCGAGAGAGCGAGGAAGAGAGAGAGAGAGAGGGAAAAGGAGGTTATGTAGGCAAAAAATTAAGGCTGTAGGTTGTAGATTCCTAGGTATGTATAGAGTAGGAGGTAATACAGTAGGAGGTATCTAATGTACTCGGGAACAATGGGGGTGAACATTTATCGCTCAGGTCGGGGGAAGGTCAGGAAAGGTAGGACTAGGAATGTGTGTTATTTCTACGTGTTACCCAAGAATAACAA
>NW_007459407.1:9568-10160 GCF_000475195.1 Diaphorina citri | reverse complement strand
GTGGGAGAAAATGTCCAAGTCCAAGTTCAACGGTGTGAACCCGGCCTCTCTGATATCTCAGTACGGGATCGATAGTACGCGACTGTTTGTACTGTCAGATGTGGCCCCCACGTCGGAGAAAAACTGGAGTGATGCCGCCTTTCCAGGTAAATCCGCGGATATTTCGCCCCCAAATGAGTAGAATTTCTGACAATATTAAGGAGCGCGGTAGCGGTCCGCCCCGCCAAGTCAAGAAAGTTTGACCGCGCTACTAGAGATATTATATTAGATATTCTGAAAGTAGAACTTATGAAAAGTTCTGCAAAATATGTGACAAATGTAGAATTTCCTATAAATTTAGTAAAATGAAAATCTAAATCATGATTTATTTGTGGTGAAGCTCAGAGCTTCGTCACAATTTTTGTGATCAGCATTGCTGAGGGCCTCCTTGACTAGTTCTGACATTTCTATAATTTTTCTTTTTACTCTGGTAATGCCGCCACAGGTCGCTACTCGATTAAAGTAGCCACTCAATTGTCCTCATGAGGCTGAGTGCACCCCGACGGGCATCGAACCCGGGACCTCCGGCGTGCAAGCCTGGTGTGATACCCGC
>NW_007459407.1:6650-9522 GCF_000475195.1 Diaphorina citri | reverse complement strand
AAATGGGGAGAGCAGTCCTTAATCAGTGGTTATCAAAAAAAATTGTAATTATAGATATAGGGCGTTGTATTACTAGCTGGAAAAAAAATATCGTGAAGAATTTGAAGATCGCTTAAAAAAAAATTTAAAAGGGAAATATTCTAAATAATCCCCAAAAAAGATATTATAATTTTTAAGGATTGAATTTTACTACTAGGGATTGGGAACCAGGTAAAGTTAGGAGGGGGCTTCTATAGGATTTGCTTGGTGGTAAATATGCTAAAACCAAGAATACTCTCGTGGAAGAAACTTCGAATTGTATGGGGGCCCCCACCCCACAATTAAGAATATCGTCAAAATAATATAGAAAAAAAGATTGCAGCATTTGAGCGCCGTTTCAAAAAATTTTAGTAGAGGGAGCCTGATATCGAGGAAACTATTTTTTCAACTTTTACGGGGATTAGGGATTACAAAAAATATGAAGTTTCATCAATGCGGTGTTGAAATTACTCGAGTCCGGCTATGTGTAACAGCGTCAGAATTTATCATATCGGCTATATTGGGCGATAGATTTAGCCAGATAAAGCTATTGATTTAATTGATGAAGCCGCGAAGCGTAAAATTAAAATTTTAAATAGATTCTGGTATAATCCAGATTTATTATTTTTTGATGTGTATAAAATGTAGAAAGACGATTATATTTCAATCGTGTTAATGTAATTAGTAGCATGATTGCTTTATTTAATAATTCGTTGTTTTAGTATGTTAGTGTAACTATTCATAATAAATAATTGATTTTATTTTATTCTTATTAATAATTATAGCTAAAGTGTTGTTTATATATTTATGATATATTTAAATTGCTAATTGGTAAATAATGTATGAAATGTATGTAATAAATCCTTTTAATAATAGATTAGTCATATCATGATTATATGATTGTGAATGTTTTTGACTAATCAGTATCGCTTTAAAAATAAATCTATTTAAGTGGTTCTTACTTATTGAATTTATAAGTGTATTCTGGCAATAATATTCTGTATTTCATAATTTAAATATTATGATATGAATGTATATAATTTATTTATGGTATTATAGTTGATATATATATAAGAAAGAACTCACAATATCTTGATAGTAGCTTCATTACAATTTATCTTATATTTAATCTTCTGATATTTTATGTTCTATATTTTTTTTAGCTTTTTTCTACTCAATATTTACTAATGTTGATTCTGAAGAATTTTATAGCTTCTGATAATTTGTTTTTCTGATTTTCTGTTTATCCTACTAGGTAATACCTATGTTGTTCAAATAATAGTACAAGTTTATTTTTGATACGTGATATATGATTATTTATTTATAATTACTTTAAATTTATTATGTAAATAGATGTGTTTTGGTCATTAATTGTATGGATAAGCTGTCATATTCTAGCGGTTTCTATTAATGCTAATTCGTATCGTTTCTCTGATTCTGGTTTATTCTTGTATTGTCAAATTCTGTTCTCTATTATGTTTTTTTTTTTCTTTGTTATGTTGTATTTGGTGCTCTACTTGTAGTTGGTAAAACTAGAATTTTATGTATTTATATTCTATATTCTCTGTTATTTGTTTTTATTATTTTAATTAATTGTTTAAGTAATTTCATATAATAAGAATTGACATTGAGGTATATTTTATTAGATAATTTATTATCTATTTCTTTTTTTTAATTGTTGCTTGCTATTCCTCCAGTGTTTATATTTGATTATGATGAAGGTATGTGTTATTTTTTATACAGGATAATTAGTGTTATTATCATAACTGATTTATTTAGTTTAATTTTTTTTATTATGTATGATATATGTTGATTTATAAAGCATAATTCTAGATTGTTTTTTTTTAATTTTTTTATTTTTATTACTAATGTCTATACTGTTATGGTATGATTTGTTGTTTAATCATGATTAACCTGGTTGTCGGTTATCTTATTAAGATTTTTTTAGAAATTATCATTTTGATTTTTATTTGTTATTGACATCAAATCTTGGAGTCTGATAAAATTAAAGAGATGGAAAAGGAGATAAAAGAAATATCAAGAATTAGCAGTAATGAATGACAGTAAAAAAAGGTTATATTTTCGAGCCGATTTATAAAGTCGTGACTGCATGATATTATTGTTTTCGTTCATCGCTTAATAGAAAAATATCTTCTATATGCGAATATACAATTAAATATTCTAAAAAATAAATTATTAAACAATGAATATGGATCTTAAAATATAAAGCGGCATTAAAAAAATTTCTAATATAGGGATTGATTTAAAATATATGGAGCCGGTCCTTTAAAAGAGTAATTCAACAGAAAAGTTGAATAATCCGCTGTTGCTAAGATTAAGTTTTATCAGGGATATGTTTGTAAAAAGGATAGCGTATAATATAGGTTGATCATACAAATAGATGATGCTTATCTTTAAAAAAATAAATTTAATTCAAATATTTATGAAAACCAACTTGATGCTATAGGAGATGCATGGTGGTAAAAAATCGACTTTCGTTATACTGTTTAAAAAAAATTCATAGAAAAATCTCCTGAAGCTAATTCTATATTCTAAGGAGATTAATCAATAAATGTCGCCCAATTCTTTAGATACTCTACGAGCATGGTTTATTCAATGAGAAATTATGCTAAAATACGTTTAGGAAATCATTGAAATACATGTTGATTAGGATGTTTGTAATGTACATATTAATAAAAAAAAGTAAAACTTATACTTTGTCTGATGATATAGATGCTCAGATAAAAAAAAAATTAGATATTCTTGGTCTGCGTACGCGAACCATTAAGCCTGATATATATAAAAAAAATATCGTATATCCGATGCTGAGTATGGCTAAACAAGACAGCTCAAC
>NW_007459407.1:0-1524 GCF_000475195.1 Diaphorina citri | reverse complement strand
GGCCGCCAGGAAAACCCCAAGCCACGGGGGGGGGGTGGCCTGGTGTAATGTAATTATAATTGATGGTACCTAGAATGAGAAAGTAACTATGCAATTGTAAATGCAGTTTCTTTGTGTTATTATGTCACAACTTTGGTGCTCACTGCAGCATTGTAGGATTTTTCCCAATAAGTATCTCAATAATCCTAACAACCAATGTTTACCTACCATGCTGGCACCGGTCGCTATGCGCATTTACATGTCATAGCTACTCATTTTCCTCACGAGGCTGAGTGGGCCCCGCAACAGCCAGTCACGGGATCAATCATTTGCATGATACAAATTTCGTGACCCCGCCGGGAATCGAACCCGGGTCTCCCGCGTGCAAGGCGAGTGCAGTGACCACTACGCCATGGGAGCTGACTGACCACTACGCCATGGGAGCTGACAATGATAAACTTTTGATATTCGGGATATTTACCTTCCGGACCAAATCGATGTTCAGTCCAGCCTGCATGATTTCTGCCTGGATATAAAGCTTCGACTGCATGCTAGGGGCCGTTCTAATGAACGCGTTGAGAAATTTAAGCCCCGTGCAGATCAAATCCATGTTGGATCCGATAATCATGCCAATGAGGAATTGGAATCTCACCGGTTCGCCGAACTTGAGACGCAGTGTGGACATGGCCTCGGAGACCTGGGTGTGCCCGTTCGAGTCTGGGGTCTCACAAGTTCTTGTGAGCAGCTGCGGAATAAAATGTTCATTAGTGACAGTGCCAATACCTTACTTGTTACTTGGGACACCCTATATAACATTACTGAATTCCAAGCTACGCTACTCTAAAAAAATCTAAATCATGATTTATTTGTGGTGAAGCTCAGAGCTTCGTCACAATTTTTGTGATCAGCATTGCTGAGGGCCTCCTTGACTAGTTCTGACATTTCTATAATTTTTCTTTTTACTCTGGTAATGCCGTCACAGGTCGCTACTCGATTAAAGTAGCCACTCAATTGTCCTCATGAGGCTGAGTGCACCCCGAACTGCACCGACGGGCATCGAACCCGGGACCTCCGGCGTGCAAGCCTGGTGTGATACCCGCTCGGTCACGGAGTCTGCTATTCACGGGTATTTTATTTATTCTATTTTCGTTTGTAGGCAATATCATTAATATACTGTATAGATTGTTACAAATTTCTATTTTTATTAGTTTTACTCTTTTTTTTTTTCTTTCCCCTTTCTTTATTTATTTATTTTGACAGAAAATTCGTCTGAAAAGCCCACCCCGGTACTACAGTGCATTTCTTCAGGGTGTTTTTCTTTCCCCAGGAATTCTCAACTGGCAGATTAAGCTGTGGATTCTGGTCAAGGACTATCTGAAATTTTCCCGCGACCCGAGCCTCGTCAAGAATCCTCTGAGCCGAGAACAGCTAGCAGCGGCTGAAAGCAAACTGGCCGAGGCTCGAAACAAAACAGTGAAGGCCGTCAGTTACTCGTATGCGAGGAATCAACAGCTCAATGCGGCTATATGTCGACTACAGTCGTAC
>NW_007459406.1:0-350 GCF_000475195.1 Diaphorina citri | reverse complement strand
AACTTAGCAAAGTCCAAAGTTGTGAAAATGGATTAACCATTCCCTACTTCTTCCGCTCCCCTATAAGGGTGCCCCGCAGAACGAGGAATTCAAGATGAAGCACAGAGATGAAGCCGTAAGATGAAAAAAACAAACGTACACATTCTGATGAGGCCGCGCAGAACGAAGCATTCCGAAGTTTCGAGATAAATTCCAGAAACAATGTTTCAGGAAAATTTTTCAAAAACAAAATATTTCGTTTTTGAGGCAAATTCAATGGGTTTCAATGATCAGCTTCTTTCTGGATTTTAGCCTGAATTGTTTCCGGATGTTCCGCCTGAATATGCTTCATCTTGAATTCCTCGTTCTGC
>NW_007459405.1:0-350 GCF_000475195.1 Diaphorina citri | reverse complement strand
TAAATATTTAGGCCTTCCAAACAGTCGGTGTTTTGTCTCTAAACGAGACCCCTTAGTTGTGAATTTGTAGAGAAAAAAATTGGTCTGTTAGGTATCCGGTTATCCTTATTAAAACAAATTTAGCACTAAAATAGATTTCAGCATTTAACGTTTTATATTTTTCAGTTAAATTTATCAGTCACTGTTTTGCCTCTAAAGGGCGTCCCATTTGTAATTTTGTAGCTAAGGAAATTTGGTCTGGTATAGGGTATAGGTATACCCACACATAAAACAGAATTTAACACTAATACAAATTTTAGTCATTTTAGCATTTATTTTTTTCAGTTTTAATTAAATTTTTTAGGAAAATT
>NW_007459404.1:0-350 GCF_000475195.1 Diaphorina citri | reverse complement strand
TAACAGTAGATAAGAAAAGGAAAGTAATAATCATTTCGTAACACCATTTTTTCAGATCATTTCCTCTTTCTGTCAAATTGTTACTGCATTATTACATCATTGGTAAAATTAGGTACGTACTTACCTGAAATACAGTATTTTCTTCCTTCTTTCCTCGTCGTTCAACCCCTGCCCTGTCTTTGCTATCCTTTAGTTTTTCTCTGTCTCTTATCGTCCGTCCTAGGTACAATCAAATAAGGAGACATCTATTTTGTAGATTTGACATCTCCACATAATATGTATTTATTTTCCTCGGAACTCTCAGCAGTGATCGTCTCCTTTGTGGGACCTACCTGGATGTTATCAAGCGG
>NW_007459403.1:0-350 GCF_000475195.1 Diaphorina citri | reverse complement strand
ACGAGAGTAGGTAGCTCTTACTTTTCTGTCTCTCATAAGATAAGCACTGTTGAACATCATTATTTATAATTATTATAAAAACGAGAGAGAGGGAGAGAGAGAGAGGGAGAGGGAGAGAGGGGGGGGAATCAAAAGAGGGGGGAAGAGAGAGGGTATATAAAGGAGAGAAAGAGGGAAACACGTGCATATTAAACACCATAGACTACAAACCAACTCAAGGGACTTTAAATTTACACTCATTTTCCAGATCTTTTCCTCTCTGTCTTTCTTCCTCTATATTTCTCTCTCTCTCTCTCTCTCTCTCTCTCTCTCTCTCTCTCTCTCTCTCTCTCTCTCTCTCCCTCTCTCTC
>NW_007459402.1:0-350 GCF_000475195.1 Diaphorina citri | reverse complement strand
TTATTTCTCGTTCTTCTCAGTTGATTCAAGTGGGAACTAAAAATGAACGAATACCCACCGGAAATCAAGCCAAGCAACAAGTGAGTGATTTACCATTTTGATGTATATTTAGTAGTACATATCTACCATTTTGTATTTGTTAGAAGTAGCTTATGGTTGTGGTCGTAAGAACTGTACCTATGTATCTAGTTTTCTGTAGCTAACTGCTTTTGCTAGAACTATACTCATTTACCTACCTACTAACCATCTACTGTGGATAGTTAAACAGTAAACATCTACTTTATTTATGTACCTACGCTACGTCTGAATTTTCCATTGTTTCATTCATAACTGCATTCTCATACGGTCTT
>NW_007459401.1:0-350 GCF_000475195.1 Diaphorina citri | reverse complement strand
GACCAGCAATGTGGTAACAAAGGTAGCAAGACGGATGGGTTTATGTGTAAACAGCTGGACTAAGTTTGGTCAGTTCATCATGTGAACAAAAAAATTCATTGGCTCCATTGGACCTTTGATGGCTGCTCAGGGGCTTTCTACTCTACATATCCCAACAGATTAGCAACAGAACAAATCATTACACAAAGTGCAAAACGAAATAAGAGAAACATTTTTAGTTTATGCACCTCGATATATTCAATTACAATTTTCTTATGTATGCACGTATTAGATAAATTAAATTACAATTCGACAGATAGTCTTGGCAAGTCCGCACCTTGGTAGTACACCCACTCAGAACACTTCGGACC
>NW_007459400.1:0-350 GCF_000475195.1 Diaphorina citri | reverse complement strand
GCGCTAAAGAGAGAGTGAGAAAGGGAGGCAGAGAAAAAATGCAAAAAAGGGATAAAAAAATTCGGCCATGCAAAGGGACTAATATCCCACTACAGTAAAGTTCCTTACTAGCTCTTTTTCTTTTTGCTCGATAGTCATTTGAACGTCGGCGTCGGCTATACATAAGGCCTATTGCTGCAGTCCTACATATCTATTGAACCCGCACACAAGAATGTCGTTCGAAAAGTACCCCTTTTCGATGTAAAAGTGTTCCAAACATAGTCGACAGGCTGTCGACGAGGTGAATCAATGTTGTCGAGGTAGTGTGGACGGTGCAGTCGACATTTGACTGTGTGGATGACACCTTAATG
>NW_007459399.1:0-350 GCF_000475195.1 Diaphorina citri | reverse complement strand
GTCTGTCTGTCTGTCTGTCTGTCTGTCTGTCTGTATGTGTGTATGTCTGTCTGTTACGCTAAATAGACCTTTGGTTGTGCTCTTTTCACGCAAAAACGGCTCAACCGATTTTGATGAAATTTTTTGTGGTTGTTAAGAAAAGTACTCCGGGTGACATAGGCTACTTGAAATTTTCACATTACATCCTGATTCAAAATGGCGGCGGTTCAAAAACGTGAGGAAAATGGCCTAATAGACCCGCTTTTGTCCTCTTTTCACGCAAAAACGGCTCAACCGATTTTGATGAAATTTTTTTGTGGTTGTTAAGAAAAGTACTCCGGGTGACATAGGCTACTTGAAATTTTCACATT
>NW_007459398.1:0-350 GCF_000475195.1 Diaphorina citri | reverse complement strand
TCGTGTGCTGACAGAGATAGGAGAATGGTAAGAACATCTTGTACGGATAGAACATTGTACTGCACACAGCCAAGTAATATCTGGAATGCACCTTCACTTACGGCTAGACACGGACTTTGACATTGATCCTTTAGAAATACCATTTCTTCTGACTGAAAAAAAGAAGATGCATAGAAAATGAAACGTTGAGTATCCAATATATAAAAGTTAAATATGTACTTGAAAAAGAGGCAACAAAGATATTCTGCAGAGCACTGCATACATACAAGATCAATGGCATATACCACCCCTGCAGCTTCATGCACAAGGACACATTCAGGATGATTCAGGGCTCTCTAAAATGACGTAAT
>NW_007459397.1:0-350 GCF_000475195.1 Diaphorina citri | reverse complement strand
ACATAAGTCGCATAATGTAGGTAAGTATTCGAGGAGGACAAAAGTTGATCATCGTTTGATACGTTTCCTGTGGGTATAGATTTTTCTTTTAATGGGACTAGCCAACTTTACATAGCTAATGTAAAGTTGGCCATGAAAATGAATGTGCTTTATCAGTACATTTTTTGTGCTCTATTATTTCTATTATTTCCCAGCGATAAATACAGCACTAATACGGTTTCCATTTGGTTTTCCAGAGTAACAAACCCATCATGGAGAAAAGGAGGAGGGCAAGGATCAACAACTGTCTGAATGAACTGAAGAGTCTTATCCTGGAAGCTATGAGGAAAGATGTAAGTTAACTTTGCGGT
>NW_007459396.1:0-350 GCF_000475195.1 Diaphorina citri | reverse complement strand
GCGGAGGAGAGAGGAGAAGGAGAAGAAAGGAGAGAGAAAGGGAAAGAGAAGGAGAACAAGAAAAGAGGAAGAGAGAGAGGAAAGGAGAGGAGAGAGAAGAGAGGAGATAACAGAAGAAAATAGAGGAAAAGAGAAGGAAGGTGGAGAAGGAAAAAGAGAACATGGGAGAGAGAAGAGCAGAGTGAGAGGTGTGAAGAGAATAAAGATAAGAATAAATAAAAGACGAGAAGAAGAAGAAGAAGAAGAAGAAGAGAGAGTGAGGGAGAGAGAGAGAGGGAGAGAGAGAGAGAGGCGTGAAAAAGAACAAGAAAAAGGACATGAAATTTTATTGGATACCTGTAAGCCGACCC
>NW_007459395.1:0-350 GCF_000475195.1 Diaphorina citri | reverse complement strand
GGGTCGGCGTTACCCTCCTTTATCCTACCCCTCCACACCCTCCGATCTAATGCCTCCTTTCTTCTCCATCCCTTTTCTTTTTCTCTCAAGTCTTCCTCAACCTTACCTGTCCACCTTATAATGCCTCCTTTCTTCTCCATCCCTTTTCTCTCAAGTCTTCCTCAACCTTACCTGTCCACCTTATCTCTCCACATCAAATCAAAGGGAAGATACAAAACTAGATAAACTGTTGAAGAGTTCTTACCTTTTCGTAGCGAGGCGGATGCGGAACTATTGGACGTGGTGTGTCCATAGCAGTAGGCCAGGGGGCCTTCCAATTCATCCTCATCCTCAATCACGCTCAGGACTTT
>NW_007459394.1:0-350 GCF_000475195.1 Diaphorina citri | reverse complement strand
TAGCAACACTTTTGCGGATATCACAACATAATTGCCTAATTCGTAATTGCCTCCTTTGGAATCAATTTCCATTCCCACTTTTCTGTTTACACTGGTAATGTAGCGAATGTCCTGACGTCCCGTCCTCTGAAACTGTCCTCACGAGATTGCGTGCACCTCGAACTCCAAGCATAGAGCTGACAAAACTTCGACCCCTGCAGCCCTGTCGGGAATCGGTCCAGTGGTAACGTGCTTGCTTGCCATGCAGAAGGTCCCGGGTTCGAATCCCACCGTCGACAAAAATTTATACTCGTTTTTCGATTGCAAATATTTCAACGGGTTACTTTCTGGTGTTCTCGTGTTGACCCAGC
>NW_007459393.1:0-350 GCF_000475195.1 Diaphorina citri | reverse complement strand
TGTACCAATCTTTCTATGTTTGGATGTAGTTCGGTGGTTGCCAATAAAACTACGTCCCTGATGTGATTGGAAGAGAGTCTGGAGTTCTGGACCTATATTTATTTTAAACAAAAGTTAGTGTCGAAAAGAGTTTTTCACACACAAAAGTAGACCCAAATCTTGAAAGAATTTGTTGAGCAAGGTCATATAGTCTTTTGGAACTTTTTTTCCAAATTTTGACGATTGATACCGTGTTTAGCTCTGATGTAGTGGATTCTTCAAACATAATAATTATATGCTTCAAAACAGAATGGTTCTGAATTTCTACTAATTCTTGTTGAATTAATACTGGATAATTTAATATTTGGGAT
>NW_007459391.1:0-350 GCF_000475195.1 Diaphorina citri | reverse complement strand
GTCCGAGCGAAGGGAGGTCTGAGCTTAACTCGACGGGTTTTTCTTAAAAAAAAAAAAATAAATATTTTCTACCCATATTTGTTTCACCCATAACTTTCGAACAGTTTGTCTGTCCGGTTTTGATGATGATACTCGGCAAAATTCAATGTGTTCCCTTAAGGTGTTTCCACACATAGTAGACCAGCCGTCGATCGACTGAACTGTCCACACTACCTCGACAACATAGATTCACCTCGTCAATCGTCGGCCGGTCGACTAATGTTTTGACACATCATACAAGTAAGGAAAGTCACATATCGATCAAGTCCGTCTTGGACATCGACTACAGAAACTTTTCAGATCAAAAGATT
>NW_007459390.1:0-350 GCF_000475195.1 Diaphorina citri | reverse complement strand
TTGAAGGGCCGCCAGGTTTGCACGCCGGATGTCTCGGGTTCGATTCCCGGCGGGGCCGAGGTTTTTTTCGGCTCTGTGCTTGGAGTTCGGCGTGCACTCAGCCTCGTGAGGACAATTGAGTAGCTACTTTGAACAATTATTACCAGTGTAAAAAGATTGATGATACGAGTAGATTGAAATTAACAGTAAAGAAGGCACTTAGTAATGCTGTGATACCCACTAAAGTTGTGAAGAAGCTCTCTGCTTTACCACAAAGAATTCATGATTTGATTTGTTTCAGAATTAGAAGATCCTACATCGGGTAGCATGAGTAGTGAACTGTTAGTTCTTACTGAGTGTTCAGGACGACT
>NW_007459389.1:0-350 GCF_000475195.1 Diaphorina citri | reverse complement strand
CTTGTGATACGTGCCATATCAATTTTGTGTGTACTGTGCCAAATACAATCACCCATTACAACATGTTGCCAAACTTGATGTCCACAATGTTTTATATTCGACAGATTCGACTTTACACTTTTAGTGTTGCAGATCGCAGTGGATAAGGTACTTGGATTCATAAAGCCTGGTACACGTTACAATTGTTATTACGATCAGATAATTTATCATACAAATCTACAAAGGTATGATTAGACCAGCCATGGACGGCGGAAAAATCTTCAGAGGTCTCCTGTCACGGGCTAATTTGCCCGCGGCGAGAGGAATAAAGAGAATGAAATAAAAAGATGAAATTGAGGAAAAGACTTCTG
>NW_007459388.1:0-350 GCF_000475195.1 Diaphorina citri | reverse complement strand
CCTAAAGGTACGTTCAGCACCGTCCCTTCTCAGTATTGTTGGTCAGCTTGTTAGACATTTTACTCCATAATAAAAACAACATTGTTGTAAAACAATGTGGACAAAGATTTAGAATTTTATAGATCACATAAGTGTGGGATTGAGATAAACCGAGGATTTCCCTATACTTAATAGCCAGGTCAACCTTGGATTGAACTCAATCCTGAGACAATCTGCGGTGGTAAAATTCGACCTTAGTGCCTGGCTAGGGGACGTTAGGCTATAAACAGGGGCTATAAACAGGGAGGAGAACAGCTAACCCTAACCAGCCCAGCAAGCTGGCAGTTCCTCAAAGGGTTTTCTCTGCTTTT
>NW_007459387.1:0-350 GCF_000475195.1 Diaphorina citri | reverse complement strand
CACTTTGGACACATGAAGCACAGAATAGAGAACATTGGAAGTTTCTGGGAGAGGCCCTTGCTCCGGATGGGGATGTTGCGGGCTAATGATGATGATGATTTCGAATGCTACACCCACCATCCATCAGATGTTCTCTTTTCCTCTGTTCTAACCTTGTTCCCAATGTGATCTTTGCTGAGTTGAAGCCCAGAAGAGGTTTGACAGAGAGACAGCCCATCTGATTCATGTGTGGTAGGTGTCCTTTCTGAAAACAAAATTACCTCTGTAAATTTAATGTAAGGGTACATTCGTATGCTGTCTCGGATAGGCGAACTCGAAATTCTTTCCACATTCCACCCTAAATCGACTTT
>NW_007459386.1:0-350 GCF_000475195.1 Diaphorina citri | reverse complement strand
CCGAGAACGAACCTTATCTGTTTACATAGATCAGTTTTAGAATAAAGTTCGCCGCGCGGGGCGTGGTACAAATTTTCCAAATTCGGCCCACAACGAAGGGGGAATGGCCCTTGTCGTGAGTTTCAGACGATTTTTTTCTTTTTTTTTTCGAATGTTCTGTAGGACTGTATTATGTTAAGGCGGTCTCTTCCTGATTTCTTATGTGCCGCGTCCATTTTAATTTAGGACTATTGCACTGAGAATAGGACTGTTGGTAATGTTATTTGAATGAGACTGTTCACACTACACACGACACGAATTTTTCCGGCCCTGAAAGGAGCAAAATAGCCCCCCACCAAAAACGGCCCTGA
>NW_007459385.1:0-350 GCF_000475195.1 Diaphorina citri | reverse complement strand
ATTTACATGGAATTCACCTTGTAGCTGAACACGGATTCGAGTATCCGACATCATCCTCTATATCTATAATTATGTATTTCATCATTGAAAGTTCAATGAATCAGGTATTCTAGACATACGAAAAACATTCTTCAAGTTCCATGTTCAAAACCTTGCTGTCTCGAAGACAACTCACTTGTTCGTGATACCAAAACTAACTTGAACCGTTCAAGATAATCAAACACCGTAAAACCAATCCGCCCTCGGAATGGTAAGAATGTTAAAAGCATTGGAACTTGTAAACTAAGGAGAGGATCAGAGAATATCGACTGCACCACAGATATACGGTGCATAATATTTACATACGATTA
>NW_007459384.1:0-350 GCF_000475195.1 Diaphorina citri | reverse complement strand
GCTACCAAGCTACGATAGAGGGAAGAAATAAATTCAAACCGCATAGACTGTAGACCAGAGAGTGGAAAGCTCTATGCTTTTTACTCTCCGCTCCACTCTGTATTTAGCCTTACTTTATGTACCACTTACCGAAAATAGTAAGTTATTATTCAACCTGGAATCTAACACCCCATTTTATGAACAAAAATTTCCCTCTCAGGTCAGACTGAAGCAAATTTTGGTGAATCAGATTTTTTGGAATTGATGTTTCAGAACAGCTTGAGAGCCAGTATTATGTTATTATGTTCCATAAATATGGCCCTTGAGAGCCAGAATTTTGTTCATAAATATGACCCTAAGTCCACCAGCAG
>NW_007459383.1:0-350 GCF_000475195.1 Diaphorina citri | reverse complement strand
CGTGGTTTTGCTCAAACTCCGTGGTACGGCAAGACTCCAGATCTATCTTGTCAAAGTGAGGAGTTACTGAGGTCACCTGCGAGGAATAATAAGAGTGAGAATCACACTAGGCTTGTGCCGGGTTCGATTCCCGACGGGGTTGATGTTTTTCGGTTCTGTGCCTTCTTGTAGTTCGGAGCAGAATCGTGAGGACAACTGAGTATCTACTTTGATCAAGTAGCCAGTGGGAACATTATCATGGCCGGTTCTAAACAACTCGCAATCCCGGATTCGCTAAGTTCCAAAAGGACTCGTCGAACCCTGAGCGCTAGTGTCGGGGTTTCGCTCGCCAATCCTGAGTTCGCTCCACT
>NW_007459382.1:0-350 GCF_000475195.1 Diaphorina citri | reverse complement strand
ATTTATTTTCATATTTGCCTAATAAGTTCTCTAGGATATTTTCCCTGTTCTCAAATTTCTCAATTTTGAGGATAGATTGAGAGTTAACTTTTTAATATAACTTTTGTACCTATGTATATAGGGAGTAGGGAGTTTTTTCTTGCTTTCCGCTTTCTGGCAACCTTATCTCTGATGCATCAAGAACGGATATGAAAAATGCTTGAAGTAGTCTAGAATAGTCTAGTCGTAAGACCAATAAATAATTAATGCAGCTGAAATGAAAATTATGGTACTTACATTGAAGGGTGCCAAACACAAGAAACATCCTGTAGGTCTTGACTCCATGATGATGGGTTCATGAGATTCATGAC
>NW_007459381.1:0-350 GCF_000475195.1 Diaphorina citri | reverse complement strand
TTGTTAACAAAGGCCATCTATTTTTATTTTATTATTATTATTTTTTTTTTCTCAAAATTATAATTTTCAAATGGGAAACGTGCAACTGCCTGCTAGTGTGCTATAGTATTACTTTAGGCCACATCTTTTTACATAGATCTATTGAAGAGTAGAAAAAATTGGTAATTTTTTTCTCATCAAGTGGACATTGAGAACAGTAGTTCTAGAATGCAAGTCAAAGCTCTAAACCACTTGGGCAACAAGTAGATTTCCCAGAATATATTTTCAAAAAGCAGTTCCAGGTGAAACCACAGTTATTTTTAAATGAAGGACTAAAGTCATTGGATAGAAGTGAGTTCACAGTGACTTAC
>NW_007459380.1:0-350 GCF_000475195.1 Diaphorina citri | reverse complement strand
TATACACCTAGCCGGGAGATTATCAGAGACCTCAGCAGTGTGTTCAAATGATCTGGAAATCAAAAAGATATTTACTTATACGTATATTTTCATTATTAAAATAAAATTTGAATTTTCGACCTTTTACATTTATTTTTTTTCGGAGTTTTGACCTCAGATTTAGATTTTTCACTACTTTTTATATGGGAATCTACCATTTATTAATAATATTTTCCCAATTGCAACCGCTCCATTTCCTTTTTAACTTACTCTCATTAGCTTTCGGCTCCCAACCCAGCGACTGTCCGGCGGGTTTCAATATTTGTACTCCAAACTGATAGAACAAGTGATGGTACTCCGTATTGGACAGG
>NW_007459379.1:0-350 GCF_000475195.1 Diaphorina citri | reverse complement strand
CTATTCTACTCTCCTATTTTATTCTGTTCTATTCTATTCCTCTTCGTTGGTTTGATTCCACAAAGAGAGGAAAGGAGAGGTAAAAGAAAAAGTCTGGAAGCATACGTCACAATAATCAAAAGTATGACAAGAAGAAGTAAGAAACAGAACTCCATACACAGAAAGCCCAGCACTCAGAGGTTTAGGTATAGGGGCAAACAGCCCTAAAGGTTAGCTTAAGTTTCTACGAATCTGCATGACAAGGGAACAGCAACTCGCCTGTAGATAGAACATCATAAAGACCTGTAAATGTGGAACAGTGAAAGATGTAGATATTCATAAACTTATGAAAATCTGTGAGGAAGTAGGTA
>NW_007459378.1:0-350 GCF_000475195.1 Diaphorina citri | reverse complement strand
ATTCTATTAAACCAAGGTGATGTCATCGGATTCCAGAGAGTCCAGTCTCTTTGACATCCATGGTCACGCATAGCGTATCGTGTACGTATATATTTGACCTAAATGCCCCGTCTCCAAATGACTTTGTCTGTTGGAACTTCTATTGATCTTTTACTGTATGTTTTACCGAGGAATACATCATATTTATTTTGTGGTAATTATCTATTTAGATAGGTAAATATGCTCTTACTCGTAAGTTGTGTCCACACATAGTCGATGCGACGGCTGCCTTTCGATGACTGAAAGACTGAAACCGTCCACACTGCCTGGACAACATAAATTCATCTCGACCGAATGCGTTAAAACATATA
>NW_007459377.1:0-350 GCF_000475195.1 Diaphorina citri | reverse complement strand
CTCACTCACTCATACTAATTCTAACCCACTTCTAGATGGGCTAGGAAGATGCGGTTTTCACCATTGGATTCCTTATTTCTAGGTACTGGAACCCACTTCTAGATGTGCTAGGAAGATGCGGTTTTCACCATTGGATTCCTTATTTTTTGTAGTTACTGGGAAAAATCGGAAAATTCCGAAATCCAAAGCCGTTCCCGAGATATTGACGTTTTTTAGTCCCCCCATAAGAAATACACGGGGAACACGCTTTGAGGCCAGCAAAACTTTTCCTACCTACGTTTAATATTTTGCTCTCGCTTTTAGTTTTCATTTCTTCGAGACAAGACTCAGGGACGATATTAGTTTTCAGG
>NW_007459376.1:0-350 GCF_000475195.1 Diaphorina citri | reverse complement strand
GGTAGGTAAGTACTTATTTATTTTTGTTCTCTGTTTTAATCCCCTTCTTATCATGTTTCGCAGTATGCTTAATTTTCATTTGGGTTACTTTTATGCTTACCTTTTCATTAATTTTGATTTTATCAAGTATAGGTATGTTGTTAATCTTGGGGGTAAGTATAATGTCATGTAAATGTATTATACTTGTGCTTATAGAACTTTTTCACTAATTACTGGGATTGTGGGTATGACGTATGACTGCATTATTTTAGTGCCTTTATTTCTTTCTATTCATATCCCCCCAAAAAAACACTTCGTGTTAAAAAATTAACGTCAAGAGTTACCCTCCACAAAAAAGTACTGATATAAAA
>NW_007459375.1:0-350 GCF_000475195.1 Diaphorina citri | reverse complement strand
ATGATTATCACACCATTCTACGCGAAAAAAGACCAAACATGGAAAGCAACCTTGACTTGAATATTTTTTTTTATTATTATTATTATGAAGATCATATCCTGCAGATTGGAATGAAAATTTGGTTTTAAATCGTGCTCATAAATGTTGTGAGAATTAGGTATTTTTTATCTATCTACAACTTAGATATTAGGTAGATACCTATGTACCAAGCAAAAAATCAGCCTATCAAAAAGGCTATATATAAAGTGCATTTTGATATGGAAATGGGAGATAGAATAGGCACTAATGTCAGACAGATCTATTTCTGGGAATGATACCCAAATGAGATTTTAATGCCACCCATGTCTCTA
>NW_007459374.1:0-350 GCF_000475195.1 Diaphorina citri | reverse complement strand
CACTACACCATTAATGTGCCCGATGAAATTCTAGTTTAAATTCGTTTGTTTCACTCTGACTCTCGAATGGTTTGCACAATTTTGATGAAATTTGACAAAAAATGATCAATACATAGAATTGAACTTATAGGACTTGTCGTCGGGCTCAAACTTAGGAGCTTTTTCCCTCAGTAGGTTGTACAGTTCACTGAACTATACTAACAAATAAAGTCTTTTTTGTAAACAAAAATAGACCTTCCCGTGGTCTCAGAACTTGGAATGAGAGCCGCGTTATAAAATATTCTCAAGTTATGTTAATGTTGTACATCTTTCGAAGCCTGGTGCGTGCATGGTGAGTTATTTTCAGATTC
>NW_007459373.1:0-350 GCF_000475195.1 Diaphorina citri | reverse complement strand
AAGGTAGAGGGAAAAACTGGAAGAAAGGTGAGAGGAGGGAGAAGATAGAGGGGAGAAAATGAGAATGGGAGGGAGGGAGACGGTAGGAGAGGGAGGGATTTTTATCGAGGAAAATATACAACGAATTAATTATTCTACGAGAATAGAGATTATCCTGTGATGGGAAGAGGAGCGGAGAGGGAAGGGAGAGAAGGGGGAAAGGGGAGAGAGGGAAATAGGAGAAATAGAACAGTTGCGCTTACTTGGGTGATGTTTCCAAGTCATAGAGCAGGAAAAATGAGGACCAACGGAATTTTTCTTTTTCTCCTACGACTTCTAGATCCCGAAATAAAACGATTTAAAAAATACCG
>NW_007459372.1:0-350 GCF_000475195.1 Diaphorina citri | reverse complement strand
AAATCAACAAGAAGTTCCTCAAAGCAAACTTGGATTGTTTTGCCTAAAGGCGTTATCAGTTGAAGAAATCTCAGCACCTCTAACTATACCAGGCCTCAAGAGCTGTAACAGAGGAAACATCTCAGGTAGTTACATAACACAAGCAGTCGTCATAGTTTCCAAATCAGTGACAGTCAATAAGTAAAAAAACTTCATTTTTCAAATAAACAACATAATTATTAAACCGAGCTTTTGAAACAACAAACTTTTGAACTAAATGAAAAAACATTTCCTGGAGAGGGTGATGTGCGTTGTTGGAAACGGGCTTCTAGCGGGCGTTATAGCCGCTTATCTCTTAAGCCATTTGGTTT
>NW_007459371.1:0-350 GCF_000475195.1 Diaphorina citri | reverse complement strand
CCGGGCGGGAATCGAACCCGCGGCCTAGCGCTTACAAGGCAGACGCACTACCAACTAAGCTAACTAGGCTGGCAACTGTAGGTTGGACAGTTCTAAAAGTTGCACCAATAGATTCCACAAGTTAGTTATACGAAATAGGATGCTTTATTGACCCCATACCAAAGACTTTTATCGGACTGAAACCTGATATTAGGGTTTAATTTCCCATGTTCTAGAAATAGGTTTGAACACCCTGTATGTACATAATACTCAGGTAATCAGATAGCGATTTCAATTGGGGCACGGTTGGTCCAGTGGTAACGCGCTTGCTTGCCATGCAGAAGGTCCCGGGTTCGAATCCCACCATCGAC
>NW_007459370.1:0-350 GCF_000475195.1 Diaphorina citri | reverse complement strand
TATCCCATCAGGATAAAATCCGCCCCGGGCGGGAATCGAACCCGCGGCCTAGCGCTTACAAGGCAGAAGCACTACCAAGTAAGCTAACTAGGCTGGCATTTATTAGTTTAGTTTGTAAACAAAATTTTGTATCAATAAAGGAGGTGATCTTATGAAACGACTAGCTGAATTCCGTCGCTTCGCTCCGGAATACCGCTAGTTCATCCCGAGGCATGGCCAAACTTGTGGAAAAGGCATGGCCGAACTTGTAGTTATCAAACTAATAAAAACATCGAAACTCAAATATTAGGCGAGCGAGGAAAAGTTTTCTCTCCCGCAGTCTCTGCACTCTGTGTATTTCTTATGGAGAT
>NW_007459369.1:0-350 GCF_000475195.1 Diaphorina citri | reverse complement strand
CTACCTCAGTGATTCCTAAACTGGGGTCCGGCCCCCCGAGGGAGCCGTGAAGGACTTCAAGACCCCAGGAAAGATCACATAAAATACAGTAAAGGGGCCGCGGAGCGTTCACAATAAAAGAAAAGGGCCGTGTGAGTAAAAGTTTGGGAACCGCTGATCTACCTAGTTTATACTGTCTCTAACGCTGGTTATATTTGTTCATTTATTGCCTTTAACGTTTGTTATATTTGTTCAATCTTGTTATATTTGACCAATCTTGTTTCATTTGTTCACAGATCTGCAACTGGTTTGCCAACTGGAGGCGGAAACTCAAGTTGTACAGCAAAGATTTCAAACGGCGATCTTATAAA
>NW_007459368.1:0-350 GCF_000475195.1 Diaphorina citri | reverse complement strand
GTTATGTTCAGGGGAAGTAACCCAATATTTTTTCCTCCCTCAGTGCAGGTGTCCCCATCAGCCGAACCGAGGGGCGTATGAAGGTCCTTCACCGGACTGCCAGTTTAAGAATCACTGGACTAGAATATTCTTCCATGTCTTCCACACATTCTCTTTCAGTTCTTTTACCTGAGATAGGTATTGGACTGCCAGTTTAAGAATCACTGGACTAGAATATTCTTCCATGTCTTCCACACATTCTCTTTCAGTTCTTTTACCTGAGATAGGTATTAGGTATAGAATCATCCGGTATTTTACAACGCGCTCTACTAGAGTGCTCGCCGGTCTCTTGCATACCTCTTGGAACTTGG
>NW_007459367.1:0-350 GCF_000475195.1 Diaphorina citri | reverse complement strand
AGTATTGTGTCTCTTCTCGCCCATCTGATGAGAGGCATACTACGGGATGGGCATGCTACGACACAGGCCACATGTGTCCAATGTAGCAGTTGTTTCATTGCTACGAAATAAAAACGGCGGTGGAACACTCATCTTTTAAAAAAAATTTCGATATCTCTAACCGTTTAGTTGAAAGTCACCAAAAAGCGTAGCTAACGAAAAGTTTTGTGTCGCATCCTTGGAAGACAGGATAGGAGACTGTCAGCCGTTTCGAGAACAAACCTTTTCTGTTCAGGATAAAGTTCGCCCCGGGCGGGAATCGAACCCGCGACCTAGCGCTTACAAGGCAGGTAAGCATACTTCATCCTTGT
>NW_007459366.1:0-350 GCF_000475195.1 Diaphorina citri | reverse complement strand
GCGAATCCACGCTACTAAAAGTCTCGCGACAGCCAGTCACGGAATCAATCATTTACATGATACAAATTTCTTGACCCCACCGGGAATCGAACCCGGGTCTCCCACGTGCAAGGCGAGCGCAGTGACCAGCACTACCACATGGGAGCTGACTATTATTCTTACAATGTGAGAGTCTGGCCTTTTACTGCACGTGTAGACGCCACACTTTGAGTTCAATAAGTGTTACAAATTGCATTTCTATGACAAGAGAGCCAAGTCTGTTTAGTCTTACCAATCTTATATTATAAGAACAAGAACTCATTCACAGTTCACATTTCATAGTTCACACACTGATCGCTCTATCTCTAGAA
>NW_007459365.1:0-350 GCF_000475195.1 Diaphorina citri | reverse complement strand
ACCGAGGCCACCATCTTGGAAACGCTGCGCCGTTCCAGCGTTGTTGCCCTGGGCACAATTCATGCCGTTACTCGGTAATAGTGCTCACTTGAATACTCGGTCTACCCGGTACCCGAACTACTCGCTACTCGAGTATCGAGTAATAATGTCGAGTAATACCCGAGTAGCGAGAAGTACGGGTTTTGGGTACCGAGCCAATATCATACATCAAGAACTTGCAAAGAACATCACAAGTAGCAATAGGACATGTGTGCCCTATTACAAGTACAAATTAGTGCTCACTTGAATACTCGGTCTACCCGGTACCCGAACTACTCGCTACTCGAGTATCGAGTAATAATGTCGAGTAA
>NW_007459364.1:0-350 GCF_000475195.1 Diaphorina citri | reverse complement strand
TTGCAAAAATCTGCTAAACGAATAATTTAACTTGAAGGAGCCTTACGAGGGCTGTGACATCTTTACATTTCATTGCCTCCTTTCAATTTCTTTAGTTTGCTAAAGGCAGAATGATTTTTTCCTGGATATGCGAAGGAAGTTAGGTTTATTTGTTAGTCTACAAAAACAGCAACATTTCCAGAAACTGCAACACAATGGAATAATCTGTTTGACCTTCAATGTATCCATTTTAGACCGGTATTTTTATAGTTTTATCGAGGATCTTATTTTTATTTACTTTTAACAGCGGGTTCTATGTCTTATGCAAGTCATTGATCTACTGAAGACCCCTAGTTATAGCATTGCAAGAT
>NW_007459363.1:0-350 GCF_000475195.1 Diaphorina citri | reverse complement strand
AGGAAGAGATCATTGAAAGTGTTCAAATAATGAGACTAATGACAAAGAAAACAATATCGAAGACATGTTTTTTTTCTTACTTTGTTTTATTTAATTTCAAAATAAAAGGGTATTTCTTCCCTATTTTGTTCTTTTGTACCACTAAATTTGGCCCCCTTTGCATTGTTTAAACGGAATTTCGATTATTTCAACTTTCATACAGAACCTCGATAATTTCAACTACCCTCGGTCTGAATTAGTTGAAATAATCGAGGTTCTACTTTACTTAGTAATAAATAGTTCTACGTAGTCCTGCATTGTTGTACACACATTCAGACACACCCCGACCTTCCACACCGTTCACTTTACAC
>NW_007459362.1:0-350 GCF_000475195.1 Diaphorina citri | reverse complement strand
CATGTCAATTTCGAATTTACCAGAATTTAAAAATCTAAACCTCTTATTCATAGGTGTGACAAAAGCATACCCGGGGTTCGGTGCCATACGTGTTAATGTGATAGTCACACAGATTTCAAACCCACAACTTGTAGGTATCGCATGTGACGTCATCATAGTAACCTCAATAATGTTACTAGTTACTATCACACATGCTCTAGCTCTTCTGTACTACAGAATCTGTACTGGGGAATATAGGATAACTAGCATTCATCTATGTTTTGACTCTGCCCCGGTGGTGTAGTGGTCAAGACGCTCGCCTGGTAAACAGGAGGGCGTGGGTTCAATCCCAGCTGAGGTATGGAATTTTA
>NW_007459361.1:0-350 GCF_000475195.1 Diaphorina citri | reverse complement strand
AACCGTAACGTAAACACAGAACTGGACCCACCTGAGAACAAAGGTCGCCGGAGAATTATTTCATCTCAAATAACCCCCTGGATCTAAATTCTAAATCTCATGTGAAATTCACAGTTTCTTCTGAGAATGCTTCTGGAGAATACTTGAAGACTGTTTGGGCATAGTCATCGAGCATTCTCAGAGGTAATATGTGTAACTTTAACATGAGATAGTAGACTCGAGGGTAGCTCCTTGTTTTATGTTGGTAGATCTTGTACTTTTTTCATGTACGGATAAGTACAACCATTGACCAGTTTGTCAATAAAATTACATACCATACACTTTATACGCCCGAATCACCCCACCTGAAC
>NW_007459360.1:0-350 GCF_000475195.1 Diaphorina citri | reverse complement strand
AAGATCTGGTGAATGCTCAAGGTATACAACTATACCTACATGCAGGAAAAGGGAGAAAAATCCTCCAGGATACCGGAGCATAAGATTGGCAGACCATCATACACAGGATAGACTGGACTAGGGTTGCCAACTTTTTTTTTTCGGCATATACGGTACAAACTAGCAAAATGGTGAAAAAATACGGATTTCCCGATTTTTACCCGGAACAAAGGCATGCACCCCAAGGATAGGTACTAAATTACAAATAATCCGTTTTTGAATCTGGGTTACTTAAAATCACATGCTAAAAGGCTGAAAAAATACCTACTTGTCTCGCGGGTTTTTGTGTTTTTCGTACGTACCTACCTATC
>NW_007459359.1:0-350 GCF_000475195.1 Diaphorina citri | reverse complement strand
GCAACTAGTGTGCTCCCGAAACTCTGCCATTTCCCACAAGCGTCTCTCTACGTCAGACTTTATTTTGTCCCCGTTATGCAACGGTCGGTAACGGTCACGCTTCGCATTTAAATTGAGGAGCTGGGTGCAAAAAGGGCAATAAATGAAAATCATCAAACTGAGATATTTAACTTTAAAGCTTTCAATTTTTCATCAAAATCCTCGAAAAGTATGTTTACAAAAAAACGCTGTAACTCATCGAAAAAAAAAGTTATCACTGCAGTTCAAACACCGGAAGATAGAGCGCACCACGTTCTATTCAAAAAACCGTTTTACGCAAAAAGGGCAAAAAATCCATATGTCCCTTTTTG
>NW_007459358.1:0-350 GCF_000475195.1 Diaphorina citri | reverse complement strand
TTTATACTCATGTGAGTAGCGTCAGTATCAAGATATTTATCTCCATTTAATGCTTATCCTTAACCATGTAAACCTTTAACTCACATTAGAATAAAATATAGGTACATACTTGAATAAGCTTTAAGGAAAAACTGAGTTTAGGGAATAAATAAATTATTAAATTTGTTTAAAGTGAGAGTTTATTTGAAAAATATTTTCGTGTGTGGTGGGGAATAGGGGAAAAGCTTTTTAGAGATTTAAAAGGTTTTAACTTTCGAGGACAGTTATAGCAGGTTATTAAGAATAAAGTTTAGGATTACGTATAAAAATAGTCTCCTTTTTTACAAAAAAAAAAAAAAAAAAAAAAAAAA
>NW_007459357.1:0-350 GCF_000475195.1 Diaphorina citri | reverse complement strand
CCAGGAGGAGCTGGTTGAGCTTCAAAATGATACAAATTTAAAAGAATCTTACAGAGATACAGAGCTATAGAACTTTTTCCGGCCGCTAAAGCTGTAAACTACACGATAATAAGGAGAGAAGCGCTTAGACACCTGATGCTGTTCAGTACCAGTTATTTGAGCGAAAGAGGATTTTCAACGTTATTGATTATTGAAACAAAACACAAACTGATCGCTAGCGATGACATGCGCCTCGCGTTAGCCAGCACAATTAAACCAGGCATATCACAATAAATTGATAAAGGACATGCAAAAATCTCATTGAGGCAGCGTAGGTGTATCTTGAAGTTAAGCTTTTGTTAATAAAAATA
>NW_007459356.1:0-350 GCF_000475195.1 Diaphorina citri | reverse complement strand
TGAACCAATGAGATTCCGCTGTGGACGTAAATTCAGCGAAATCTCACAATCTCATTGGCTCAGCTATGTTTGACTGAACTAAATTTCACATACTCGAATACATCTCTGGTTGACGTGACATTTGGAAAAAGAAATCTCGATTGACGGCCGGTCGACTATGTCTGGACACACCTTTAGAAGTGTTTCATCGACCACTTTATTTCGTAGTAATGAAATATCTGCTGCATTAGAGGCTAGTATGGTCTTAGAGGCTATGTGTCGTACATGCTCATCCCGTAATAGGAAAGGAAGGAATCTGCATCTGCATGGCAAAAATTGGCAAGGTAGTGCGTTATCACTGGACCAATCGT
>NW_007459355.1:0-350 GCF_000475195.1 Diaphorina citri | reverse complement strand
GTTGTATATTAGTAGTAAAGTAGTTTATCATTTCGCGTGGTAGCGCCTGTCGAAACCATTGGAAAATCGAGGGAAAACCGTTTCAGTTTCTAATAGGAAAATACAGCTTAGGATCGTATTATAATACGTTTACTTGTTTAGTTATTCTGTTCAACACAATAAGGTCCGTCACACGTTAGAAGCGTAGTCGTCTGAAAAACCAAACCTATGAAAATGATACAGGCTCTCTTTAAATTAGACTCTATCATTTCCATAGGTTTGGTTTTTAAGGGCACTACGCGCTACTCAGGCGTAACCGCGTAACGCACACTAGTGAAACGCGTTTCAAGTTTCATGAAACCCCTACATAA
>NW_007459354.1:0-350 GCF_000475195.1 Diaphorina citri | reverse complement strand
TCCAGCTCACAAAGTGACCGCCTGAAATTTGATTATCATTGTAATGGTAACGTGAAGTGCATGTAGCCGTAGCCAGCAGGTAATTTCAGTGGTTCTGAAACCAAGAAAATTGTCTAAGGCCATGCTTTTTTACAACAATAAGATGTGACTATACTTTTGTTGAGATAAACTATACTGTTTGAAGCATAAGGTTATCTACAATTCTACATATTGATAGGTAATAATCTAGATACCAATGGGGTTAGACTTCACACTTAATGACAATGACATCGTGGGAGAAAGACTATTAATTTCAAATTATTCCAGATGCTATTTTGACAAATAGGGGAGGTGTTAAAAAGGAGAGCGGA
>NW_007459353.1:0-350 GCF_000475195.1 Diaphorina citri | reverse complement strand
GATAATAATAATGATAATGATAATAATAATGATAATGATAATAATAATGATAATGATAATAATAATGATAATGATAATGATAATGATAATGATAATGATAATGGGTCTGCCCAGTGTGGCCGCCTTTCAATCCACGCTGTTGGACACGGAACTGAATCGGATGATTGCCTCGCCCGAAGTGTCGAGATTTGAGCGCGTACGCAACCGGTGCGCAAAATATTTGACGTCGGCCATGTACAAGATTGCGCCCGACTTTGAGCGGGGCGAATGCGCGTGTATACGCGGAGCTCACGGCGTCATCGACGAGCCAACGTGGGGCGCGACGACGATGCCCGGCGTCGTCAATTTGG
>NW_007459352.1:0-350 GCF_000475195.1 Diaphorina citri | reverse complement strand
CGCGGACACTTTTGATCATCATAAATTATCGAAGCTGTCTGCAGTTTGAGCGACCTGTGGCTAAAGGTAAAGTCGTGAGAAGCGCTAGTTCCTTTTGAGCTTTTTCCCAGTAACAGGGCCCAAGGATATTTTTGATCTACACAATTTATCGAATCTCTGTGCCAAGTTCGAGCGACTTTGGCTGAAATCTAAAGGTACTCAGCACTCGATTTTCGTTTTCAGGTTCTTTTTGAATGAAACCCCTTCTATCTATTGAGTAGGTACAAGTCTATTAACAACAGAAAGGAATGTAAAGTTTTTATCTTGAGCAAGGAACCCTCTCAACTCTCAATGTTATAAACATGTAAAAT
>NW_007459351.1:0-350 GCF_000475195.1 Diaphorina citri | reverse complement strand
GTACCTACGTTGATCTCGATAACACAAGGATATAATATTTATTTATGAAAAATAGATAGACATATACATATATATATAAAAAAAAAATCGTTCCGAGAAAGAACCTTATCCGTTCAGTATAAAATCCGAATCGGGCAGGAATCGAACCCACGACCCAGCTGTTACAAGGCAGGCGCTCTACCCCACAAGCTTAACTAGGCCGGCGAAAATAAAAAAGGAAAATCTACTAAAGAATTGTTTGCAAATTAGTGTTTTTTTTCTTTTTTTTTTTATTGTTAGGTATTTGAGCATGATTTCTCATAGGAAGATAGTTCAATATTGCAAGTGTAAAATGGATCGTGCGAGCAAAA
>NW_007459350.1:0-350 GCF_000475195.1 Diaphorina citri | reverse complement strand
ATATGGGATAAAAGACACCCCACCTTATCTATCTAATATTCATACAAATTTCACACACTCTCTCAAACTGCTTTCAAAACTTCTAGTTTTTCAAATTTTCCGTAAAATACACATGAGTACCCTTCCAAAAAGAGTGTCAAATATCTTGTACTGGGTAGTCCCGAAATAAAAGCTGTATTGGGTTTAAGGAAACGAATAGTTAGGTACTACTTCGTTTCGTTTTCCATGCAACCCAACAGTTAAAATGGACCTTCACAAAGTTACTGGGTGGTCTCAGAAATAAAGGAAACAAAAGCTCCTGATTCTGTTTCCCCCCCCCCTTTTTGAGCCTGACAAAAAACCGCTTTCAC
>NW_007459349.1:0-350 GCF_000475195.1 Diaphorina citri | reverse complement strand
TGATGATGATGATGATGATGATGATGATGATGATGATGATGATGATGATGATGATGATGATGATGATGATGATGAAGACGAAGACGAACAAATAGGACAAAAAAGGTAGGACGAAAAGAAAAGAAAACAATGTTGCTACAGGTCAGGAACAATCTTAAAAGAAGAACCAGCAAAAAGCTGAGATATAAACATACAATACACAAAGCACTCATCGAAGAGGAAGGAGAAGACGAAGAAAGATGAGGAGAAGAAAAAGTAGAAGAAGAAAAAGAAGAAGGAGAAAGAGCAGTGGATGAAAAAAAAAAATATAATTTTTCTAGAAATATAAAAGAGTAGGAGAAGAATTTTGA
>NW_007459348.1:0-350 GCF_000475195.1 Diaphorina citri | reverse complement strand
CACGACCAGCGGGTCTCAAATGTTACTCGAGTTTCATTCCAGTGCCTATGACAATCCATTTCACCCGGTACCTCTTAGTTACCTGCCGGGATTTGAGCTACAAGTTGAGGTACGTGCTACGTGTCTAATGTCTATCCTAATAAATAAAATTGTAGAACCTTTTTAATTTTCAATGGAAACGTAGACAAAGATAAAACATTTTTTGAAAATAAGAAACAGCGAGAAGTAAGTGAGTGGCTGGCCTTAGTAATGATGTGATATTATATTTTAAAAAAAATGTGAAGGGGCTCTTAAAGCTTCACAAAAAAAGTTTAATAATTATAAGATTTTAATCGATCCCTTATTATATG
>NW_007459347.1:0-350 GCF_000475195.1 Diaphorina citri | reverse complement strand
CGATATATCGATATCGATATATTTGAGGGGCCGATATATCGATTTATCGATATATTTGCAACTCATTTACATCCCTAGATCCCTGGGCTAATGGGGCCGAAAACCCCACGGGCCTGACGGAGGCTCCCTATTATATACGACCCTGATCGGTAGGTATAATAATGATGATGATAATAATAGCTTGACCAAATGTGTCCCTTTTAATTTTGAACTCCGGGTTTTAATACTTTCCGTAATCATTGGAGTCATTTCTAGACAGTTCACAGTGTCTCCAATTTTTGTTTACTTTTGTCATCAGCCCCCTCCATCATCGATTAGGAATTGGTTTTGTCAAGTTTTTCGGATTTTTT
>NW_007459346.1:0-350 GCF_000475195.1 Diaphorina citri | reverse complement strand
CTTTCTTTCATCTATTTTTTTTTACACATCTGTAGGTATCTATAGTCTATACAAATACCTACATAATAGATATTTTTATAAATAGATGAAAGAAAGCCTAATAATCATTAATGTCCAGAGAAGTTCAGAATATGGCACTTATTTTTCCAAAATACGGCACTATAAAACATGGCAATATGGCACTTATTTTGTTGAAATATTCTGGCATTTATTTCTTCAAAACATGGCAAAATAAGCAATTTTTTCAAGAATCAGAGGCAACTATTTTACATTTTTCCTTAGAAGGTCAAATAAAAATTGAATTTTCAACCTTTTAATATAATTTTTCGCTCTTTTGACTTCAGATTTGG
>NW_007459345.1:0-350 GCF_000475195.1 Diaphorina citri | reverse complement strand
GGACTTATCCATCTCGAGGACTGCTTTGTCCCGCTCGGACAGAAGACGGGACAGAGTACCTGGACACGGGACAAGAAAGTCCATTATTAAATTGAGGGAAACCATTTACGAAAAATTATAATTGAGAGGATGGTCCGAAAAAAGGGCAAAAGTCGAAAATTTGAGTTGTTGAGAAAATCGCTTTTGAAGGTTGAAAAGGTGATAAAATTCCTTGTAACTCGTGTAACTCCGTGAAAAAAGGAGCTATCAATATGATTCTTTTTGTGTTCGACGCAGAACAATTAAAAATGCAATAATAGGGAAAAAAAGGGACGAAAGTCGACTTTCGCCCTTTTTCAATCAGCCTCTCA
>NW_007459344.1:0-350 GCF_000475195.1 Diaphorina citri | reverse complement strand
GAAAATAATCGAGTTGAAAAATCTCACTCGAGTCCCATCACTACTGGGCCTACAGTATCACACAGTGACTGCATGTTGATGCAAGACACAGTTGTTATTTAAGTCCATATACCACATGATGAACCATAGGACTCTGTGACCATACAATACAGAGGCTGACGTTGGCAGTACAGCCAAGGCTGTTTTTTCGACGAAACCTGTATACCAAGGGGTAAGGTAGCTAAGCATGAACTCCATAATGAGAGTACCTACTGCAGTCTGCACTAAGAACTAAATTTCCAAGTTTCTTACCTTAAAGAAGGCGTAGCCAGCCGGAGTTTCGAAAAGCACCAACATTGTGCTTTCAATAT
>NW_007459343.1:0-350 GCF_000475195.1 Diaphorina citri | reverse complement strand
AGCTTGGAGCTAAGTGTTAATATTCAGCATGGGAACAAAAATTAGGACTTATCGAGTCAGCCTAGTTAGCTTGGAGCTCTGCCTTGTAAGTGTTAATATTCTGCATGGGAACAAAAATTAGGACTTACCGAGTCAGCCTAGTTAGCTTGGAGCTCTGCCTTGCAAGTGTTAATATTCTGCATGGGAACAAAAATTAGGACTTATCGAGTCAGCCTAGTTAGCTTGGAGCTCTGCCTTGTAAGTGTTAGGTAACAAGTTCAATGATTTCTGCCTGCAGTGAACTTTATCCTAAACCTATACCTAAGGTTTGTTCTCCAAAAGGCTGCTTTCTTCTACCACATCTTCCTTCT
>NW_007459342.1:0-350 GCF_000475195.1 Diaphorina citri | reverse complement strand
ACACCCAACGTCACTTCACTCAGTCAAGTGCCTTCTAGATTTGGTACAGATGGGTGGATTTGGTGCGAAGTGCCTCTGATTTGGTGGGTGCACTTTGGTGCTCCCATAACTGGTGAAGTACTGTCACCGTGAATACCGTACTTCCTACTGTTTAGGTACGTTCTAAATTTGGTTTCGAAACGCACCCTATTTCATTCATAGTGTTCTGTTGGGTGGAGCACTGTTTTCAGCACCTACATTCGTACACCAAACTCATGCGATAAAAAATAATGGAAATGCAGTTTCTTTGTGTTATTATATCACAACTTTGGTGCTCACTGCAGCATTGTAGGATTTTTCCCAATATCTCA
>NW_007459341.1:0-350 GCF_000475195.1 Diaphorina citri | reverse complement strand
TCGAAATGCTTCGTGTAATATAACACACTGGCGTGCTCAGGCCGGAACTTGGCCTGGCGCACTGCCGTGCGCCTAGATCTTCGGGACAAAAGTGTCCTAAAGGAAACTTTGACGGGCTATAGTTTAGAAGTGGAGTTTTGACATCTCCACCATTGAATTAGTGGAGATGTCATATTCACCATTACCATCTTTCCCACTAACTAGGTAATCTGATTATTTACTTATTCGGAAATAACACCTTACCTACGCCTCGCCTCTTCCTTCTTTTCCTCCTCTTCCTTCTTCTATTCCTCATAAGGACAAGGAGGAGGAAGAAGAGGAGAAGAATATAATAATAATAATAATAATAA
>NW_007459340.1:0-350 GCF_000475195.1 Diaphorina citri | reverse complement strand
TGTATCAGGCATGTGACCGCCCCTGTTCACAAATAGCTGTCACTTATTTACTTATTGACACCAGTGACGTTTTGCTGTCAATTTTTTTCGATAAATTGCCATCCTGTCTTTCTAGAAATATGTATATTTTTAGGGAGAGTCAATAGATAATAATATTTCATTGAGTATTAGCAGTCACTGAGTTGAGTTAAGTAGTGCTGTCAGGAATTTTTCTTCAGTCCCCCAACTTTTTACTTTCCATTACCAGTACTTTCCATTCTTTCCAATCTGCTTCTTAGCCTTTTCCCGTGTTGAGACGGGGTCGGCGTGTTTCGTCAGCCTCTCAATTAGCCCTAGGTGTTTGCTTTGGG
>NW_007459339.1:0-350 GCF_000475195.1 Diaphorina citri | reverse complement strand
GTTTTTTTTTTTTTTTTTTTTTTTTTTTTTTTTTTTTTTTTTTTCATATCGAGGTTATAAGCAGACTGCGATACCATTGCAGCAATTATCGACTTAGGAAATAACAATATTAGCAGATATAATGAAACATGAAACTCAAAAGAATAGTAAAGATTTAGTGGTGATGTCAAAATTTAGTGGAGATGCCTAAAGTATTGGTGGAGATGCCAAAAATTAGTGGAGATACCAAACATTCATCTACTTCATTCTCCTCTCTACTCTTCATCATACATTCTTAGACATAAGCGTACTTATGTTGTCAACAAGTGTGTCACCAATTACACATACTTTTCTCCATTGAATAGAATGAT
>NW_007459338.1:0-350 GCF_000475195.1 Diaphorina citri | reverse complement strand
TAAATTATACATATTTACGTACACAGTTCGTCTTTTCTTTGAGATAATAGTGCTTGTTGACCCCACAAAAGCAGACATCAATTTGTTAGTTATTGCTTGTGAGGCTGGACCTTAGGTTAATTTGTGAACCTTAGGTTTGTGAGACTGGACCTTAGTGTTACGTACCTAGTTACCTACGTTTCGAGGACAATATTTACCAAGTAAGGTAAAATGTTTTCTTTTTCAGCCTTTGTTTGAACAAAGCCTTTCTGTTCAAAATACCTTTTGTTAAATGTTTTGAATAGACGGGCTTATCTCACATTAGAAGCGTAGATGCGCGACTTTTAGTAGCGCGTAGTTGCCTGCAAAAC
>NW_007459337.1:0-350 GCF_000475195.1 Diaphorina citri | reverse complement strand
AACAAATTTCAACAACAAATATTTTGCTAGTGTGTTGCAGTCTTGACAAGACTGCAATGTCTTGATTGGGGTTTCATTAGGTGATAAGTATTACTTTTATGATAGGTATTTATTTTTTCCTTATTTCCACATGTGTTTGTAACAAAACTCACCGATACAAACTAGCTGTCAAGTGTGTCCAGTCTAACATTATTGTGTTCAAAAGGTAAGTTATCTAATTTTCACCCAGATATCAATTGTATGTATTTCAACAGATTACTTTCTGGTATTCTAAAATATTGTGTCTCTTCTCATCCATTGTGGTGTTTTCTTTCCCATTTTGTGTTTCAGTTGTGAGAAAGTTGAATGGT
>NW_007459336.1:0-350 GCF_000475195.1 Diaphorina citri | reverse complement strand
AAAAAAAAAAAAAAAAAAAAAATAGGCCATTTAAATGTGACATTATTTTGGCAACATACATTAGCTGACAAAGGCCAATTAACTGAATAAAAGCCGTTAATGGACTTTTAATTAATTAGCCAATAACGCAATTATGTATTTGTGTCCGTGGCCGTCCGAGGCAAGTCATCACTGAAGCAGCCCTTTTCTCTTTCCCCATTATACACGGTCCCCGAGTATTTATTCATCTTATGACATTTCAATAAAAATACTTGGAGAGCGTCGTGCACAAAGGAGGATACTCCCCAAGTAACAAGATGGCCGGCTAGGATTTTCCTCAGGAAACCAAGGTTACAGACACATCCTGGCCA
>NW_007459335.1:0-350 GCF_000475195.1 Diaphorina citri | reverse complement strand
ATTACACCTAGGTGTCCTAGGCAGAGGAATTAATAGCGGTGCTTTTCTTGCCAGCAATTTTTCAAGATTAATTTGAAATCCGCACATGGTAGGTGTTCTTCGGACGGAACCTCGTGGTCTATTAAGTTATTTGACCGCAGGAACCTGAGATGTATAGTCGCCATGTTGAAAATCCTAGCTGACCTTCTTGAGTTCATTGATTGACTTTGACTTATGGAACTTTCTTATCAAAATAAAAGATAGTCATAACTTTGAATTACTTCCTTCGTAAGAGTTAACCCTGACCGGCTCGTGTTTAGCGAAGTAAGTGAGAAGCTGACTTACTCGAAGATGAGGAAACAATGATGAAG
>NW_007459334.1:0-350 GCF_000475195.1 Diaphorina citri | reverse complement strand
GTAATGTGTAGATCCGTACATTAGGTGTTCTCGTGTTGACCCAGCACCTATTGTGTCCGCCATCTGATGAGATACATAGGTACTACGGGATGGGTATGCTACAACACAGACCATACGAGTCTAATGTAGCAGCTGTTTCATTTGCTACGAAATAGAAACAGAAGTGAAGCAATAATCTTTTTAGATCTTTCTTATTGATTGTGGTAAGTAATTGTACTTGCGAGGGATGCACAAGTCATAAAAAGGGATTCAAGAGACTTTCTAACATTAGTTAAAAGTTATCTTTTAATCAAGCGAAACAAAAAACATGACGTATAAAAAAGCGAAAACAGAGGGAGAGAAACAGTGAG
>NW_007459333.1:0-350 GCF_000475195.1 Diaphorina citri | reverse complement strand
CAGACCGTCTGAGACCTTAGAGCTTAGAGAATTTGGAAGCCCCAGACCTAGGCCTCTCTGTCCGACAGTCAGAACTTCCCTTGCCCTCCTCATCACGAAAACTCAAAAATCCAAACACCGATATAAGGTTCGTTCTCGGAACGGCTGGCTTTCTCCTATCCTGTCTTTCTTCTCTCTTCCCTTTCGGGACGATAAGTCCTCAGTAGTTCATACCTCCTTCTATCCAACATCTTCAAAAAAGATCGATACCTGTCAATCGATATATCGCCCAGGTATCGATATTTCAGAAATCGACATACCCAGTCCGAGTATTGTACAGAGTGTAAGGAATATTGTAAGACGTATGGATG
>NW_007459332.1:0-350 GCF_000475195.1 Diaphorina citri | reverse complement strand
AACAGAGAGTAGATCAGCGTCTAGCTAGGGGACTATAAACAGGGAGTAGATCAGCGTCTAGCTAGGGGACTATAAACAAAGAGTAGATCAGCGTCTAGCTAGGGGACTATAAACAGGGAGTAGATCAGGGTCTAGCTAGGGGACTATAAACAGGGAGTAGATCAGCATCTAGCTAGGGGACTATAAACAGGGAGAAGACTAGTCCAAATTTCCTCACGCTATATCAATAGCGAAGGTTGAGTACGAAGGGCATCCCACTCGGAAAATTTTGTTTTAGCCAAAACCAGTTGGCCTCAAAGCGATCACTAAAGCTGATTGAGAGGCCGACGACAAACGCCGACCCCATCTGA
>NW_007459331.1:0-350 GCF_000475195.1 Diaphorina citri | reverse complement strand
AAAAAAAAAAAAAAAAAAAAAAAAAAAAAAAAACAACAAGTGGTTGCCCTTGGCACTCAACCTATATACTATTTATTAGCAACAGACAGGTATACTCCCTATTTACAGTCTCCGAGCGAGACTATGCTGGTCTACTCCCTGTTTAAAGTCCCTCAGACATACTAAAGTGCTCCTACCTTTGAAGTGAACCAAAAACTGGACACAGGTGCCATCATGTAGAATTTTGGTTTTCCTCGAATCCACAGTGATAATCCATTCCGCCACTGCTAACGCGTCCCTTACATCTGAGATGAATTCCGACCTGAAAAATAATAATAATAATAATAATAGTGCTTATTTATACTGATCGC
>NW_007459330.1:0-350 GCF_000475195.1 Diaphorina citri | reverse complement strand
AGGGTAAAAGAACACTCAAATAAGCATCATTCAATAGGATAAGGAAAGTCGTGTGATGTTCACACCAGATTTTTCTATCTGAGCTTTTTCCCTTGATTTCTTTCGTGTCTGGCTCATTTCTCTTTTCCCTCTCTCGCTTTCCTTGTGTTTATATCTGTTCGTACTGTATGCCTCCTATATAATACTCTCTCTCTCTCTCTCTCTCTTTCTCTCCCTCTCTCTCTCTCTCTCTCTCTCTCTCTCTCTCTTTCTCTCCCCTGTTCCTCTCTTTCTTTATCTCCTTACTTTCCCTCTCCGTCCTACCTTTCTCTCTTTATCTCTTTCCTTTCTCTCTCTCTCCCCCCCCCCCC
>NW_007459329.1:0-350 GCF_000475195.1 Diaphorina citri | reverse complement strand
AAGTTAGTAGACATAAGTGGGTACTAGACACCTCCACTACCACCCACCCCCCCTCCTTCTTTCTCCTTAAATAATAATGCCGTTTTGAACTTTTGACGCTCCACACCCCCATTTTGATTTCTAAATTGGAGGGTGACCTCTTGAACCCCTCCCTATTATTATCTTCTTTTCCTCCTCCTCTCGTCTGCTTCCTCCTTCTTCCATCTCCTTTATCTACCTTTTCCTCCTCCTCCTCCTCTTATTCTCCTCCTCCCTCTCCTGTCTCCTCCCTCATCAAAATTTGCCCATGATATAATGCAAATCATCCTGCTAATACCGTCCCAATTCCCACGCCTTCTTTTTCCATCGAT
>NW_007459328.1:0-350 GCF_000475195.1 Diaphorina citri | reverse complement strand
TACAGTTCAGGTTATGTTAAATTACGATACCGTGATAATTTATTCGGATGATGTATTTATGTATTTCTTGTTATACGATTTGTAGGCGTTGGTTTACGTGGGTTAGGTGCATCCTAATGTGGAGTGAATTCTCTGGACGACACTGTTATTACAGGTATATCTGTAGGTAATATAACTTACTTACTATACTTACCCAACTTGTGTCTTCAGTTCAACCAAACCACCACCCTCTATCAAGATATTTTGTACCTATTGAACTCAGGTACCTTCTTAGACACATAAATGGAACCTAAGAAATGAGCAAATAGGTTGTAGGTACCTATTCTTTCCGAGGGGGAAAACTTTAAAAA
>NW_007459327.1:0-350 GCF_000475195.1 Diaphorina citri | reverse complement strand
TAGAATTAGTATGAGTGAGTGAGTGAGTGAGTCAGTCAGTCAGTCAGTTACACAAGGGGCTGTATATATTTAGGATTCCATAACTTTCTTTATATATATATTTAACTTTTCCATCTTTTGTAATGTCAAAACCTTTGTTGTATTATTATTGATGTTAATAAATGAGGCCTTTTTAAACTGTTGGCATAATGGGACTTTTTAGTCTTAGCCGACAGTATAAATAAGGTATACCTATTAAATAAATATATAGTATATAGTATAATATCTACCCATAATCTATCTATATAAATAAAATTGTAGATTTGTCTGTACATTGCTTAGAATCGTGAAATTTTTAGTTATTCTTACTC
>NW_007459326.1:0-350 GCF_000475195.1 Diaphorina citri | reverse complement strand
TAGAGAACGCCTAAGGCGTTAACCTCGCCTAGTGGTTACCTTCCACTCAAGAGTCTATTATTATTATTATTATTATTAGGTTTACACAAGTGAGTCTAACAATGCAACAAAACAAGAACATAATTATGATTGCAAAATAACACAATTGTCTGTATTATGTTAGGTATGTTGCATAATTATAATTATTATTATTGATTACCTCCTCATCGTGGCAAAAAAAGGAATTTTTTCTTCTTCTTCTTCTTCTTTTTCCAACTATTTTCCCGGATACCCCGCTACACTTCGCTCTCTCTCTCTCTCTCTCTCTCTCTCTCTCTCTCTCTCTCTCTCTCTCGCCTGGGCTAGGCTAT
>NW_007459325.1:0-350 GCF_000475195.1 Diaphorina citri | reverse complement strand
TTCCTCTCAGGGGCGTTTACAGGCGGGTTCATGCGGTGTCATTTAGCCCAGGCCCTGAACCCGCAGGCGTGGGAAAGGAAAGCTACCAACCTCAGTGGTTAGCGCGGTGGACTTCGGATCTGAAGGTTGATGGTTCAAGTGAAAGTCAAAAGACATAAAATTTAGCGTAGTGTATTAAGCAGTGGGAACGACATTTGTGTCAATCATTTATGCTTAACACAATTAAAATTCCGTTTACTGTACAAACCTGTTGTGAAGACTGAAGAGGGGCCAAACCCATCGTTTTGGAGCCCCGGGGCCCAATGATGCTGTGACCGGCCCTGTTTTCTCAAAATTGTTAATGGCCTATA
>NW_007459324.1:0-350 GCF_000475195.1 Diaphorina citri | reverse complement strand
AGAGAGAGATTCAAGTATGGAAATGTGTGGAAAAGTAGTGGGAATGATGTATGAAAAAGGATTAAATGAAAAACAATGAAAAAGAAAAAAAAACGAGAGAGAAAGAGAAGGAGAGAGAGAAAGAGAAAGAGAGAGATGGAGAGAGAGAGAACAGAGAGAGAGGCAGAGAGAGAGAGAACAAAGAGAGAGAGAGAAGAGAGTCCATACCAAATTTGGTGCTTTCCTGAATAAATGCAGCTTTTGGCCAAAATTGTGACGTTGGGCCACCCACTTTTTTGGTGCTCACTGCAGCATTGTAGGATTTTCCCAATATCTCAATAATCCTAAAATCCAATATTCACCTACCATGC
>NW_007459323.1:0-350 GCF_000475195.1 Diaphorina citri | reverse complement strand
AATTAGAGAGGAAAGGGAAGAAGGAAAAAGGAAGAAAGGGGAGGAGGGGGCAGGAAGATAGGGGAAAAGGAAATAGAGGAAGGGGTAGGTAGGGGCGAAAATTTAATGTCTGTTTTATAAACGTCCTGTCTTTGTTCTAATACTCGTATAAGTCAAGTTTTTAGCGGTTCATAATCTGACATTTAGAAGGAAAGCTTTAGTACTAAATGCTGTTTATGAGCTTCGAGCAGCCTCACAGATCAGAGTTTCAAGTGCACGTGTATTTGGATGTGATTAGTCATTGTGTTTTCTATTCACAAATACGAATCCGGAATGGTTTTTAGCTTTTTAGGTCAAGAACCATGGAATAA
>NW_007459322.1:0-350 GCF_000475195.1 Diaphorina citri | reverse complement strand
GTACAAAGAGTTCTAAACTTACCTTGGTTCTTAGAATGTTGAAGCAAGGTTCATGAATGATTTGTACAAAGAGTTCTAGAAGTACATTATCCCTGAGTTCCTGCACACCACACTGGTAGTACGCTTCTATACAGGAGCTCTTGTGAACCGCGTTCTGAGTCTCGTATACCAGGTTCAATTCTGTGGAGGACAAAACTTTAATATTAGAACTTTGTTCGATTCTGTAGAAGACATAAATTCTATTAGAACTATGAGAAAGCAAGAGAGGTGAGACTTCGTTATTTTTAACTTTTATATTCTTATCTTAATAAATATGTACCTACATGTTTGTAAATGAGAAAAAAAAAAAA
>NW_007459321.1:0-350 GCF_000475195.1 Diaphorina citri | reverse complement strand
TGTAGATTGTAGGTACGTAGGTAGGAATGGAAACAGGGCTATGTTTCCATTCCTACTTACGCTATGGACAATTTTTACTCCCCCCAAAAAAGACGCCAAGATTTCCCGGAAAAAGAAACGTACATTCTCTACATTTTCAACACAGAGGTTTGTTAATTCAAGACTCTCCTTTTGCAACACAAAAACCTAACAGGGGAAACTCCAGACAGGTGGGGAAATATCTACAATATTGGAAATTCTAATATTTCCCAAATTGGGAAAGGGGAAGAGGCATTTATCGGGGAAATTCTCTCAACTTAATCCCCTCTATTTTCGACTAATCCCTAATTATAAACGAAAATCCCGAAGGT
>NW_007459320.1:0-350 GCF_000475195.1 Diaphorina citri | reverse complement strand
TAGGTAGACCATCCGGAGATGTCCTACACCTGAGCGCGAGCGCCCTTAAAGTAGAACCCATGGCTTTCATCATGGGACTTACTCTGCCCTGCATGCTATCACACGATCTTTTTCTACCGCCATGGAGTTCTTGAGCCAGGCAAGCCTGGTCGTCGCCATCTTTCGTTCAACCGCCAGTGACTGGTAGAGAGCGCCTCAGGCGTTAATCTCCTCCAGTATCTAAGACTTCCGCTCAAGGGTCACAAAGGGAGAAATTCTTGTCAAGGGCAATCTCTGCCATTCAGGCCAGGTTAGCGAAAGTCAAGGAATTTTCAGATTCCAAGAATTGAGAATTATTTTCAGGAGAAAGG
>NW_007459319.1:0-350 GCF_000475195.1 Diaphorina citri | reverse complement strand
AATCACGAATTGTATACAGAGTGTCTCCAAATATTTCCTCAAAAACCGGATACCGGATGGTAGAGTTACTAGATTAGTGTTATGCACGTGTTCATACGTATAAGTAACTGCTGCTGAAAATGTTTCGCCTGCGGCGCGGCGTTAAAGCTTACGGTTTCAAACATAGGAGTCATGTCAGGCCCTGAAAGCTGAAAATCCGGAAAATCGAAATCCTTGTGGTATACTTTCACCACTTACTTCCTAATTTCCTTCTTCTTCTTCCTCTCCTTCTTTCAAAGTCATTTTTCTATTTTGCTTCTTTCTCCTTCAACTTCGTCTCCTTATGTCTCTTCTTTTTGTCTTCTTCTTCT
>NW_007459318.1:0-350 GCF_000475195.1 Diaphorina citri | reverse complement strand
ACCTAACTTCTCCAAACTCAGACAAATGGCCAAAAGGTGTAGGTAGCCACTGAACAGGGCTTAAAATTCACCCAATTACCCCTGCAATATACTACCTACATACATGGGTATTTCCGAAAAGATAAACCTTGATCTCTGGACTCTACAAAGGATCTCTTTGAATTGGTATAAATTTATTCAAAGTACATGGTTGATTATCCGCAACAGATAAAGTTAAGATTTTTAAACTCAGCTCATATATTCATACCATTTTCTGGAATTTCCGCTCGATTTCTTTGAAAATTGAGTCACAGTGCTTTGACCTCTTAATAACTGCCCAGACAATGTTGTCCCTGTCTTGGAATATTAGT
>NW_007459317.1:0-350 GCF_000475195.1 Diaphorina citri | reverse complement strand
GTATGGTTTTGACAGGCATACAAAAAATATCTCCTTACAGATAGGTGGGTACCTATCTACTGGTAGAAGTATTTTTTATGACTTTTAAAAAGTTGGCAAAGAAATGGATCAAATTTTGTGAAGTATCTGCTGAAAATATTGATTGAACAAATCGTGGAAGTGACTATCTAATTGATGTGACATGGTTTGCTATATTTCCATTGAATCAAGCAATCAAGCTATAATTTGCATGAGCTACTAAAGGCTATGATGTTAATCCTGTGGAAGATAAGACAGATGAGATAACTATGTATTGAGATACCTACTATTCTTATCAAATAACATAGATGATTATTATCTCGTTGAAATGA
>NW_007459316.1:0-350 GCF_000475195.1 Diaphorina citri | reverse complement strand
ATCGCTTAATCTGATTGGGGGACTCAGAACTTTCTGTTGTTGGTTTTGTGTGAATTTCAACAATTTGAATTCAATAAATTTATTCGATTCAAAATTGTTGAAATTCAGGCACCTAGCATTCTACAGCTAAGGTCAGAGTGTGCGTTTCTAGATAGAATCAAATAAAAACTTTTAGACATAGGTATATGTTTTGCCTGTAACGTGCGATGGTAAGGATTTCTAAGAGGATTATTTTGGACTTTGGTAAGTAGGTTCCTAATCAAGGAGAGCTAATTTTTACGTGGGTAGTCCGCGAGAAAGTTACTTTATTAGACTGAAAAAAAAAACTTTGTCTTTTATCTCATGAAAAA
>NW_007459315.1:0-350 GCF_000475195.1 Diaphorina citri | reverse complement strand
GTGAAGAAATATCACAGAAGGTAAAAAATAATTGAGTTTCGCTGTCGATTGGTAAAACCCATAATCCTGGCCCAGGATTCCGGGGTATGGGTTCCTGGGTAGGTATGGGTAAAACTTGTTGATTGGTGTTACTTAGGTACTTATAAGTAGGTAATTTTATCACCATTTTCAATTGAATTTCATAATAAAAATCGTAAAACGGTTCTATGGAAACTAAGCATTCATTACCAGAAAATGTTAACTTGAAATCGCACTCACATGGAAGCAGTTTAATACATACATAGCTACGTAGGGACTTGTAAAATATGTACCTACTTATGTCTTGAGGGCATTGATCTTGGGGACAAATT
>NW_007459314.1:0-350 GCF_000475195.1 Diaphorina citri | reverse complement strand
AGGAACACGAAAGTGGTGGTGCAAATTTTGTCTAGAAAACCATAAAGCCAAAAAACTGGTTTTTGGGGGATTTTTGACCTTTCAAAAGCTTATCAGACAAATGCCCATGGTTGACTGAGGAAAAGGAGTAGAGACAAAACACAACATGGGATACTTACCAATCTAAAATACAATCGGCAATTATTATATGTTGTTGTTGGTTACAGTAACTATGAACAGCACCAAAACCTATCTCTGTATAACCAACCAACAACTAATCTCATATGTAACTAACTAACTAACCAACCCCTTGAGCCGATATGAAAAATGAACTTCGACTATGGTGGATATACGATTTTGCTGATCTTGAT
>NW_007459313.1:0-350 GCF_000475195.1 Diaphorina citri | reverse complement strand
TCCTTTTCTCCTCCTTCTATGTCTTTCTCTTCCCCCTTTTCTCTTTCTTACTTCTCTTCTCTTTCTCATCGTTATTCTCCTCCTCTTTCCTCTTCCTCCTTCCGATTTTCTCGCTTCCTCTTCCTTTTGCAAAACTTCTTTTTCCAACTTTTGCGCTCAAAATTCAAACCGCCCTCTTTTAACACCCGTGAGCTTTTCTCTCACTTTTTTCCCCCTTTTCCCCTCTTCTTCCCCTCCCTCCCCCTCCCTCCCCTCTTACCATATCTTGACAGGATTTTGCCTATGATTAATGATATAACATCATGTGTGTGAGGAATATGGGAGTAAGTATTACATAAAATGTGCATGTT
>NW_007459312.1:0-350 GCF_000475195.1 Diaphorina citri | reverse complement strand
AAGTTACCTTGTTTAGACTGCGGGATTAAAGGGACTTTTCAGTCTCATTCTGGCAGGATAAACAAGGTATACTCTATTGAATCTAAGAGATTGTGGAGCAGATTGTTAAGTAGTTCTTCTGGTGTCTTTTGGTGGTCTTAGTACGCCCCTTTGATCCTGTTCAATCGTGAATGCGCTGCTCTCAAAGCATTGTTGACCATATTAGTAAGCTCCAACAAAAAAAACTCAAGAGTAACTTTGCTTATTGCGTTCCTGTGTAGGTTCTCTAAAGGTGGCACACCGCCTTTCTTTGCAACCGACAATTTGTTTGTACTTTCATTTTGTGAATTTCGATCAATTCGAGACCAAAC
>NW_007459311.1:0-350 GCF_000475195.1 Diaphorina citri | reverse complement strand
GCTTTTTTCTGCCACACACGTTCTGACTGTCTGACAGACTGCGGACTGTCAGACAGTGTGAGCGTGTGTGGCGGGTCACCCAGTAGACCCTATTATCACGATTTACTTTATCAGAAAAAAAAAGAAGAACACGTATATCTACAATATAAACACTCACAAGTACCTACTTCACAGTTAAGTAGGGATAGGTATTTTTTACAGTTCACACCTCAAATATAGCCGTGTTAACAGTTATCACCTAATTGCAACATTCTCTGAAATCTCTAGACTAATCTAGAACATTTCCCTTTGTCCGGAGCTATTCACAACCATGTCAGGTAATAAGAGTGACTGGAATATTTTGTCTGTCT
>NW_007459310.1:0-350 GCF_000475195.1 Diaphorina citri | reverse complement strand
TATGGTATTGTACTTTATAATCTGACTTTTAAGAATTATTGTAATCTGAAGTAATTATTCTCAATAAATCTACCTCAACATCATGTAAAGATTTCTTATGAAATTTGTAACTCTGATTCAAATCATATTTCATCTCTGCAATCACATCTACTTGCTCTACATTTTTAAATGCTTGTATTTTCTTCAAAATGCTTTCCCTGGTAGAGGTTTTATGCAGAGAGTATACAACTTTGCTAATATCAGCTGCATACTGAACAAAGGCTAAATCAATGCCACAATTCCTGGTACCAAATGGGGGGTTCATGATAACTGTGTCCACCTTTTGTTTGAAAACACTTGAGTCCAATGAC
>NW_007459309.1:0-350 GCF_000475195.1 Diaphorina citri | reverse complement strand
TTTCCATCCAAGCAGGAGGTATTAGTGTTATCGCATTACAGTGGGAATAGATTTTCTAGACTCAAGACTAAACTTTTTAGTCCTCCTTCCTTTATTATTACTAATAATAAAAGGTATAGTGGACGGACTATTGTATTCGCTTCGGTGTCTGTCTGTCAGTCTGTCCGTCATCAGTCAGTCAGTCAGTCAGTCTGTCCCCATAGAAGGACTTATCCAAACCTGGTCGACCTATATATCAAATTAAAGGTCTTTTCACCAGGATCACGAAAATAGTGGTGCAAATTTTGTCCAGAAAACCATAAAGCCAAAAAACCAAAAAAACTAGTTTTTGGGGGATTTTTTTCACATTT
>NW_007459308.1:0-350 GCF_000475195.1 Diaphorina citri | reverse complement strand
TTAGGTAGGTACATAGGTACTGATCGAATAAACTACGGGCTAAATAATTCCCGGAGGGACGGGCCCAGCTTGTTGATAATCGAACTGGGAAGATGGGTGGTTTTATATAATCCGAATTATTTCGAGGGAGAGGATAAGTATTGGCAAATATTGCCTTTGTCGTTACGGGTAAAGAGCTAACCTTGGATCCCTGGAGTAAGTGTTATCTATTTATACAGTTAGGTTTAGGTAAGAGTAAGTTGTAGGAAGATGAGATTTTATTCAATTTGATTCTTGTAAGCGCTAGGCCGCGGGTTCGATTCCCGCCCGGGGCGGATTTTATCCTGATGGGATAATGTTCGTGCTCGGAA
>NW_007459307.1:0-350 GCF_000475195.1 Diaphorina citri | reverse complement strand
CAGCCGTTAGAAATATGTTTGCACCTAAAAGTCGGGAGAAAATGATGTTAAACGTGAAACAAAATTGATTTTTTTTTTGTTAGTTTTAGGAAAACTGGTCAGTACCTATACGCCAATTATAATTATAGGAACATAGTCTTGCTAAGTTATTACCTACTTACCGAAATTTGTTGTTGGCGTAGTACAAAGGGTTTATAAAGGGGGGGGGGAGGTTAATTATGCATGAGGTTAATTATGTATGTTAATTACTAGTACCACCAGACGACTTACTCTTAATGTCTCTATGCACTATGGTATTCTCATGAAGGGCGCTGATAGCATCCACTAGCTGTTTGGTATACCTCCTAACC
>NW_007459306.1:0-350 GCF_000475195.1 Diaphorina citri | reverse complement strand
CACTGAATTTCAAAATTGTGTCACAATTCTACAACTTTCGTCTCTCGGTTAACGGGTAGACGGGTACCTACTGCGAAATCTCAAGTTTCAAAGTATAATCATCCTTCTGGGGGTACTCTATAGCCTTGTATGGCGGAAAGTTCTTATGGTGTAGCAAAATTTCCATTTTAGCTCAAGTTTAAAACCAATTGGATTTTAATTGGAACTCATGGCTTAAAAGTATCCCATAACTTCTTTTCGTCCTCTTTCTCCTCCTCTTCCTCCTCCTCTTTCTCTTTCTCCTTCTCCTCCTCCTTCTTCTTCTTCTTTCCCTCCTCCGCTTTCTCCTTCTTTTTTATGTCCTTGTGTGT
>NW_007459305.1:0-350 GCF_000475195.1 Diaphorina citri | reverse complement strand
GGATGAAGAAGGGCAGCAGTCTGTGTGTACTAGGTAGATATTTTCCATAAACGGGGCTCTGTATTGGGAGGGGCGGCTGAGTTTGAAACAATCTTCTCTTTGTAACACCCTGTATATATTTAGCCAAGTTGAATACCTCCATATTGTTCGCTCCCAATATACGCTAGATAAATACATCGCTAACGCTAAGTACATGCTCGTTATTGTAGAAAAATCTACGTGCGCCAGGGACGTTCTTAGAACAATAACTTCATTGTTTTCTAAATATTTCCTCATTGTTTTCTATATCATGGGCGAAAAACAGAGTGGGGAGCAGAGCTTTCTGCTGTAATTTGGGCAAAATCAAATTG
>NW_007459304.1:0-350 GCF_000475195.1 Diaphorina citri | reverse complement strand
TTTTATTTTTTGTCTATATTCATAACATGATTGCAAAATATTGCATGTTATTAATGGAGATGCATCTAATCCCCTAGACAAATGAGTTTAGGCTGTCAAGACTTATTAGAGTCAGACAGTAAGTAATGATAAAATATTGGTCTTGGAAAAAAACCTCTTCCGAGAAAATCAAGAGTTACAAATTTCATCTATTATCTAAGTAGTTGTAGGTGACATCCTCTAGGTAAGATTGAAAATGGACTGATTTCAATCAAAGAGATGATGGTTAAATCCGTTAAAATAAATGATGGATTAAGGTGATGGTTAAAGGTTAAATTTCTCGAGTTAGAAGGTTAAAATTCACTGGGTTC
>NW_007459303.1:0-350 GCF_000475195.1 Diaphorina citri | reverse complement strand
TAAAATAATAATGATGATAATCATAAATAAAGAAAATGTAAAAAAAAGAAGATGATTTTTCTCCTTCTTACTCTTCTTCTTCCCTATATCTTGTCTTTTTTATACTCTATCTTTCTCTCCTCTTCTACTACTTCTCGTCCTCCTTCTTATTCTCTTTCTTCCCCTCTTCCTTATCTGTTTTCTTATACTCCATCTTTCTCTCCTCTTCTTCTACTTCTCCTCGATCTTCTTTTTCTGCTAGTTTATATTTTCCCTTCTCCTTCTTTTCATTTCACTCCTCCTCCTTTTCACTCTCGTTCTTATATTATTGTCCCTAGCTCTTCTTCTCTCATTTAAGGATCGCCAGAGAA
>NW_007459302.1:0-350 GCF_000475195.1 Diaphorina citri | reverse complement strand
ATTAATGTAAAAGTTTGCAGATATTTATCTATACCTGATGGCAACTTTCTGATTTCCTTCAAAACCATTCTTTCCAATAAGAAGTCAGAACGATCCAAAACCAAAGAACTTGAAGAAACCTATATCTTCTTTCTAGAAAAATGTGTAAATTTTGAAATGGAAGTCGTGTACAGATAGGTAATGTCCGATATGTTGAACACGAGAGAAATGTCAGTTGTACCAACACCAACTGTTGTTCTATCTCCTGGCAGTGTAATTCCTCCTCGTTCAAGTCAAGAAGATATCAATAAAATGATTTGCATGACCAATGGTAGGACAACATGTCTCATGTACAGCCATCACCATCACCA
>NW_007459301.1:0-350 GCF_000475195.1 Diaphorina citri | reverse complement strand
TTATCGAGGTGTTATTACTGCGGTTTCCATTGGAATCGTTCAGCATTAATCTTCTCCCCCTCACCAATCCTACCACATTGACAAATGAGAGGATCATCTCGTCACGAGTTGTACTCGAACCTTTACGCAACCTTGATTGGGGAACCTTTTACGAATAAGGTCGATTCAATCGGTGAATCGGTGTTCCTATTATTGAACATGAGCTAAGCTATCTGTTACTTGAATTCTATGCTATCTTGTGGGTTGTGGGTATTGTGCTAGAATGCTTAGAATTGGAAGTATTGTAAATAAGGTAGTTTACTATAAAACATTTACAACTTTACAACCCAGCCTAGTCAGCTTGAAGGGTA
>NW_007459300.1:0-350 GCF_000475195.1 Diaphorina citri | reverse complement strand
CCGCGGGTTCGATTCCCGCCCGGGGTGGATTTTATCCTGATGGGATATTGTTCGTTCTCGGAACGGCTGGCTTTCTCCCATCTTGTCTTCCTTCTCTCTTCGATTTCGGGACGATAAGACCATAGCAGGAACAGTTCCCTCTGTCAAACCTCTTAAAAAAAATCATTCCCTACAATTTTCTTTTTACTCTAGTAATGCCGCCACTGGTCGCAACTTGATTAGATTTGTTTTCACAAGGAAAAGGCAACCCGTATTCCAAGCACAGAGCCGGAAAAAAACAGGGTGTCTACCAAAATGGAAAAATAAAATTCCCTGACTTTTCCCGGTTTTCCAGTCCAATTTTTCAAAAT
>NW_007459299.1:0-350 GCF_000475195.1 Diaphorina citri | reverse complement strand
TTTCCAATCGATTTTGGGTGAATAAAACACGCTGAGGAGATTACAATGATCATGATGCAAATGTCAACAGACAGAAAACCAAAATGTATTAAATGACATTAAAGCTCTATTTATGTTGAGGCTGTTGACATCTACATGAGGTAAAGTTGTCAGGGACAGGTCCCATTTACTTTTCGACAAAATTCAAAGGATACCTACTACCTAATGAATAGTAATGGAAAAAGAGCAAAACATCCATGAGCTTTTTAGATTAGAGTGTCCACAATTGTATTAGCTAACACAAAGAACATCTATTAAACCATTATTATTGTAGAAACAGAACCTTGTAATGTCACTGTCCAGATGTACTT
>NW_007459298.1:0-350 GCF_000475195.1 Diaphorina citri | reverse complement strand
GATTATGAAAAATAATCGGAAAATCACATTTTGGTATTTTTGCCAATTCTAATTCTTTCCTCTTAAACTTTTTTTTTTCTTGTTGAATGAAAAATATTTAACATGTATGTCATTATGTAATTTATGTGTATTACCTATAATATCTTATATGAGGCTAAATAGAAGGAACTGGACCATCAGTCTAAGGCTAAGGTCTTATCGTAGTTATCGCCCTAAAGCAGAAGAGAGAATGATAGGATAGAAGAAAGTCGGCCGACTACAAACATTATCTGATGATAAAATTCACCCTGAGGCCTGAATGGGAATACAACCCGCCAGTCAGCACTCTCATGACATTTGTGACACCCCCA
>NW_007459297.1:0-350 GCF_000475195.1 Diaphorina citri | reverse complement strand
AATTTTCGACCTTTTACAGTTATTATTTCGGAGTTTTGACCTCAGATTTGGATTTTTCCCAACTTTTTACGTAGGAATCGACCATTTCTTAATAATTTTTACCCATTTGCAACTGCTCCATTGGGAATCCGAAAGGGATCGGTAATTTTCTCGAGGTTTCCCATTTAGTTTTTTTCACAAGAAACTGATAAAATGTCCCCGATCCCGAAAAGTGTCTACTATTCGGAAGTGTCCGTTTTACAGAGTAAGACAGAGTCCGTTTTACACTTTTTCGAAAGTAGGCAAGTACTTTTTTGTCGTTCTTACTTTGATATCAGCGTTGAAGTCGAAAAGCTGTTCCAGTTCAAAGG
>NW_007459296.1:0-350 GCF_000475195.1 Diaphorina citri | reverse complement strand
CGCAGAGTGGCAGAGCCTCATTTTGTCCTTATTGGTTAAGATGTGTCTACTTACACAACAGGCGACAGAAGTCGACTGGAAATCCACATCATGCAAGTACCTGGGTAAGATCAAAGATGGACTAAAAAAGTAAATACATGTAGCCTTTTGATACATTTTTGCTTGTCTACCCGATATTTGCAGAAAATTTCATGTGTAAGCGAGTGAACTTTGGTGACCACGATTGAAAGAAGCGATTTAGACTATTTAGAAATTTAGAGCATTTCAGGTTCAGGGTCCATTCAGTTTGCAAACAATGTGATATTCCCCTTGCACTTCACCAGATAGAAGATAGAAGGATATTTTATTAT
>NW_007459295.1:0-350 GCF_000475195.1 Diaphorina citri | reverse complement strand
TAGAATATTGGGTAATCTTGTCCCAATCAAGCTTCTGGCATGCTGACTCAAATCCAACTAGGTTTGTGCCCTGGTCCGAATAACAAATTTTCGGTCTACCATTTTTACTGCAAAATCTACGGAACGCTTGCACAAAACTATCCGTTGAAAGTGATGAAACAACTTCTAGTCTAATTGCTCTGTAGACAGCACAGGTAAAAAGGACTATCCATACCTTTTTCACACATCCTCCATCTCCTCTGATGAACAGCGGTCCCGCCAAGTCTACTCCAAGGATCTCAAACAATTTTGCATCTCTTACTCGATTTTGAGGTAGTGGTGTGGGATGAACTTCTAATCTTTTAGCTGTG
>NW_007459294.1:0-350 GCF_000475195.1 Diaphorina citri | reverse complement strand
AGGTCTTTGTTAAATGGAAGAAAAAGAATAATTAACAATCATATTTTCTACTGGGTGCCGTTGGAAAATCAAGTTGAAATTGGAAGCAAGCAAGAGTTGGAAATTTGACATCTCCACCAATTTAAATTTTCTTACGTGGTTTATTGAAGTATTAAAATTTGGCATCTCCACTAATTTCAATTTCATTAGGTACCCTAATGAAATATTACATCTCCACCAATTTCAGTTTCATAACATGGTTTGTTGACAGAATGAAATGTGACATCTCCACAAATTTCAATCTTATATTTAAATACAGGTGTTGTTGAAATAGTGAAATTTGGCATCTCCACTAATTTTATTAATGTGAA
>NW_007459293.1:0-350 GCF_000475195.1 Diaphorina citri | reverse complement strand
GGCTATACTGACCTGTAGACTCCGTAAAACAATTAACTACCAGTGGCGTGGGGTGAGGTTTTCAAAAGGGAAAACTATCTAGGCGCACGGCAGTGTGCCAGGTCAAGTTCCGGCCTGAGCACGCCATGTGTATATTACACGAAACATTTCGACGCATTTTTACCCCTATCATAACTCCGTCAATTTTCAATGTAATCTCACGAATGTTTTTCCTTCTCAAATTAAAACCTAAATACGGTACCTATTATTAACATAAAAATAAAAGGAAAACAATTGCCAAGTTGAAATTGAGAGAAGGTTGAAGGAATTGAGATCCAGCATTTTCAGCAGACACGAAAAATTGAGAATGC
>NW_007459292.1:0-350 GCF_000475195.1 Diaphorina citri | reverse complement strand
CCACACGCAGAAATACATTTCTGCAATTACGCGGTCGGTCTTGTTATATTTTATTGGATATTCAACACTGATTTACATAAAAACAAACAACTTTAGAGTTCCTCTCCCCTAGTATTTGAATATTACTATTTCAATATTTCGTTTACTCTATATATCAAGTATAACTTTTTATTGCTGTTAACAGTAAACTTGTTCTCACAATAAAAAAAGTGGAGAATCACATATCGTGTCATAGGAAATACAAAATATATTTTCGAAGGAAAAACTAAGTAAAAAACGCATTGAACCGGAACACAGTTTAGCAGAAAAAAAGGGGGAAGTAAACAGATACAGTTCAAAACAGATGAGGT
>NW_007459291.1:0-350 GCF_000475195.1 Diaphorina citri | reverse complement strand
CGCCCCGGGCGGGAATCGAACCCGCGGCCTAGCGCTTACAAGGCAGACGCACTACAAACTAAGCTAACTAGGCTGGCTATTGTCATCCTTATCTTTACCCGATTGATGAATACAAAATCGATATATTGGTGTCCAGATTGATATATTACTAAATTGATAGGTATATTACTTTATCCTTTTACGGTAGATTTTGCTAAAGACGTATCTTTACTTTGTTTTTATTTGTATTAAAGACAAAAAGATGGTTCTCTTTTATTTGATCTACCTAGGTCCTCATCATAACTATCAATCTTGAGATTGGTTTGTAGTTCTCCACGCTCTTCTATCAGAAGTCTTCCTCTTCATTTCAG
>NW_007459290.1:0-350 GCF_000475195.1 Diaphorina citri | reverse complement strand
TAAGCATTTCTATTGAGATCAGCGTGTTTCGAACTTCCTTTATCAGCGAAGAAAAAAAAAAAGTGGTTGAGCCCCATTCCCATTTCCCATCCATAAAAGCAGGTGCTTGTTAGCTGAAGCTAACAGGTGTAGGCAGCATGTTGGTATGCCAAACTTTGAGTAGGTACCTACTTGTTAACATTGCTTTGAATGAAATACGTGCTTACTTTCGGCTCGCCTGAAGAGGGGAATTTATGATCATAGAGAAAATAGGTTACATCACCTTCCCTTTGGAATTCTGCCACATATAGGTTTGTCTACAGTCGACCGAATTAGAACCATGTCGATTGACTTGGAAGCCGTCATAGATT
>NW_007459289.1:0-350 GCF_000475195.1 Diaphorina citri | reverse complement strand
ATTTTTTTTTTTTGAGTTTAAAAAAAAAAAAAAAAAAAAAAAAAAAAAAAAAAAAAAAGGTCAGTAACAAAAATGAACTCCTGATTTTTGGAGAGGAAAAAAGGTGCAAATTTTGAATTCTGATTGCTGCAGCCAACGCAATGCATCGTGCAGCTGTGCAAGTGCAAGTTACACTTGGGAGGTACAATCCAAGTTGTAAATGCACATTTCAATGGCAAATTCCACCACTTTTCCCTCGAGGGATGAGAAAAAGAGTAAGTAAACCTTAAAGCAACAAAAAATACGACTTCAAGAAACTTTCCTTTGGAGGAAACTTCATATTAAAAAATAAGAAAAAAGGGGTTTCTTAT
>NW_007459288.1:0-350 GCF_000475195.1 Diaphorina citri | reverse complement strand
GGAAGGAAAAAGAGCGACCGAACGGATATTTAAATGTAACTCTAAAAAAGGTTGAAAAGAATAGAAAGGATAAAGAAAAGAGTGTAAAAAAGGGTGCAAATAGTTTCTCGTATTCAATGGAAAAAAATGAATGAGGTCAGAGTACTATTTTCTTTATGACTGATACTTTTACAAAGGTTCTTTCAGTACTTGTTACACTGAAGGAAATAGGGTGAGAAAAAAATGAGCTTTTACTCTTTGAACGTTAACTACTAAGGAAAGGGAAAAGGTGCACCTCGAAGCTACATAGCTCATTTTAATAGTGATAAAAAATAAAATAATAATAATTTCAATCGCCTTGTCACAAAAGT
>NW_007459287.1:0-350 GCF_000475195.1 Diaphorina citri | reverse complement strand
AGATTTGCGTTAAAAAATATAATCTTCCCTAATGCTTGTTCAGATAATTCCCATTTCTTTAATTAGTGCTATGTAATTATAAAAGTAAATAAACATATATTCGATCTGACTGAGGGTCTTAGGAGTTTATAGATTAGGGGAACTAATGCTTTGAGGAAGTTTAGAAATCTTCTGAAGATAAGAATAAGTAAACCTCTGGACTACACTCTTCGGACTGTAAAATCAGTCTTATGATGATGGTATGAAAGTGAGTGAGTGAGTGAGTGAGTGAAGAACAGAGAGAGAGAGAGAGAGAGAGAGAGAGAGAGAGAGAGAGAGAGAGAGAGAGAGAGAGAGAGAGAGAGAGAGAG
>NW_007459286.1:0-350 GCF_000475195.1 Diaphorina citri | reverse complement strand
CTCTCTCTCTCTCTCTCTCTCTCTCTCTCTCTCTCTCTCTCTCTCTCTCTCTCTCTCTCTCTCTCTTTCTCTCTCTGTTCTTCACTCACTCACTCACTCACTTTCATACCATCATCATAAGACCGAAGATTTACAGTCCGAAGAGTGTAGTTCAGAGCTTTTCTCATTCTTATCTTCAGAAGATTTCTAAACTTCCTCAAAGCATTAGTTCCCCTAATCTCTAAACTCCTATAAGACCCTCAGTCGGACCGAATATGTTTATTTACTTTTAGAATTACATAGCACTAATTAAAGAAATGGGAATTATCTGAACAAGCATTAGGGAAGATTATATTTTTTAACGCAAATCT
>NW_007459285.1:0-350 GCF_000475195.1 Diaphorina citri | reverse complement strand
TGCTGCGTGACTGTGCTGCGTAGCTGCGTCTCAATGTGCGCCGGGCCTTACGCGTATGTATTCACCGAGGTGACCCAATGCATTATATTGGCAAACGATTTTCCCTCCATTTAGCACAAACATTCCTCGTTTTCTCTTTTAGCTCTTACTTGTGTGTTCAATTTATTTTGAAAGAAAAAAATCTACGTACCTACTTACGTGTTACGTGTTTCCTTTTCTAGTTCGTGTTTATATTTTTTTCCTAATTGTTTAGATTTCGTATTTAATTTTGTGTACCTATATGTGAAGTGAAAACGTATCGGAACTTTGGGGAAAAGGGAGAGAAACATGGAATGCCCTTTTTGTTAATT
>NW_007459284.1:0-350 GCF_000475195.1 Diaphorina citri | reverse complement strand
TTCCTCTTTGTTTTGATTTTGTTTTTCTTATCAAATTTCAAAAATCTTGTAAATTTTTATCAACAAGTGGTTTTTCTGGAAATAACATTTAGTTATTCTGCGAGTTTTCAGTTGAAATTTTAATTTTGAAGATCTCAACAGGTAGCAAGTGATAATATTATTTTTCTATTTGTTCTAAAATAATAACCAACCGTTTTCTTTGAATTTCAAACCGGTTTTTTGGTGGTCTCTGGTGTAATCACTCCATGTATCTTTATCAAATGTTATCATCATAACCTACCTCAATCTTTCAGTTTAACTTGAAGTTTAACCATTTATTATCTGTAAATATTTAATCTGATAATTACTTG
>NW_007459283.1:0-350 GCF_000475195.1 Diaphorina citri | reverse complement strand
GTATTGTGGATAATTGTTGCAACACAACAGGCGGAAAAAAAGGAAGAGGGTGTTACTATGGCTTAGCTGTTGAGAAATAAGTCCAAAGTAGGAGAATAGGTGTCCTATTTCTGTTTCTGCTGTAACTCTCTCGAAGAGTCACCTCCGTTCATACTCAGAGTCAGAGCTCATCATGTTTTCTACTTACCTTCTAACTTGCCTACAATTTCATCAACACGTCCCACCATTCCCTCAAATCCCAGCGTAACCAGACAGCCCAAATGGTTACCTCAGATAAGCCCATGTCTCTATGCAAAAGAGGACGTGACAAGTAGCGGAATTAATCATATACCGCGAAAAAAGACGAGAGT
>NW_007459282.1:0-350 GCF_000475195.1 Diaphorina citri | reverse complement strand
CTTAGAGACGGTGGTTTTGCCCTCGATTTGGCCGGGAAAAGCCGCACACGATTGCCTGGAAGGTAACCATCCGGATTTCAATCATGCGTAACATTGCTTAACTTCAGTGATCTGATGTATTCAATGTGGTATCGCCGCTGGCTTACAGGTCAATAAAAATGATTTTTAGCTCACTTGCACGCTTTCTTATGCTGTGTCCACACATGGTCGACGCCGTCGTCTGAAACCGTACAATGTCTCGACAACATAGATTCACCTCTTCAATCGACGCGGTCGAATATGTTTGAAAAATCGGACGGTCACCAGTCCAGAAACTAAACGTCTACAACGTTGCTTTACCGTTATCTCGC
>NW_007459281.1:0-350 GCF_000475195.1 Diaphorina citri | reverse complement strand
CGAAATCGTAAGATATCTAATTTATCGGATAGAATCAGTGTCATCGTACAGGAGTAGAATCGCCAGAAAACCGACTTACGATCTTGGATAGTCCGATCCAATCCTAAGCCACTAGATTTCTATCTATGACGATATCTTCTATCCGGCTAAGAAGACCACTTCTTTTTATGTGGGGGTTTAAGAGTAAAAGTTCCAATAATAGATCTTAATAATCAACCCTGCTATGTCCGGACATGATTCATAGTACCATACTACATTATGAAGTATAGGTATACCTAACTACAGAATCGTACAGACCCCTGATCTATGCCATTATAAACCGATCCAGTTGTTAACCTTGGTTTACATGA
>NW_007459280.1:0-350 GCF_000475195.1 Diaphorina citri | reverse complement strand
CAAATTCTCAAATTATATATATTGAGGATAAGTTCCTGTTCCTGTGAATCCCACAGCTTTGATCTTCGGTGACAAGTACTATGTAAGTGATTATCAATCAGCATTAGAACAACCCATGCTTTGTAACATCTTGCCCTGGCCATATTCGGAGAGGTGGGCTCGAGATTTACTTTGATGTAAACCAGGTGAGTTCTCTGAATGACTTCAGTAACTAGGTTCTCACACGTAATTATACCAAGTCCTGCTACATAGTACATACTCGTACTTACAGTATGAATTCCTATACTACATACCCATATCTCTATATCAAGTCCTAGGCTGAGATTTCTTGCTTACTTCCGTGTTGGTAT
>NW_007459279.1:0-350 GCF_000475195.1 Diaphorina citri | reverse complement strand
AAAAAACATCCCCAACCCCCAACAGTGATCTATTGGAAACTGGAGCTTTCAATGTGCTGTCGCTGTTGGCTAGATTACATTTTGTTTACAATTCAGACTGTTGTAAACCCCAGTTCCTCATAACCTAAACAAAGATTTGATGAGAAAGAAGATGGCACGGAAGGTAAGTAAGTGCCTGAAGAGTTTGAAACTTTCAAAGTAATTGAGAAGTTTAAGAAAAGGAAAAACACAATGAAGGTCAAACTGGCGAACAATATGGTTCAAAACTCAATTTGCCAATACACTAGTCAAGAAAACTAGTCGATTGTTCAGTGGATTGAATAGGGAACCACTCAAACTACCAGGAGTAA
>NW_007459278.1:0-351 GCF_000475195.1 Diaphorina citri | reverse complement strand
ACAGAGGTCGCAGTGTTAATTGCATACTCTCTTGGGAGAGGAGCAACCAGTCCCATAATAGATAGATAGAATAGATGTTAACCTATCCTTCATTTAGGTTCAGATTGAGACACAAAATGTATTGTTCATAAAGAAAGCTAAAATACTAGAATTACATGTGAAAAGAGAACTCCCTAGCCCAAGAAGACTAAAGGACAAAGCTTTCTTTTGAGGATAAAAAAAAGGTGGAGAAAAAAGTGAAAAAATCAATGAAAAATGTGTTTTCCTCTAAAGTCTAAACTAAGATGTGTAGTGAAAATCTTGCAAAAGCACGTTCATACATACACTCCTAAGCTAACTAAATTATAAGAC
>NW_007459277.1:0-351 GCF_000475195.1 Diaphorina citri | reverse complement strand
TACTTTATTTGTACGCTGTCAATATCGGGCTAGGTATTAGATACATTAGGTCAACACCTAAGAAAGGCCTTTTTGTATTGGGGGTTGGAAATTTAGAACAAAAACTGGAAAAAAAGACCACTTTATCTTGTTGAACGGGATTTTTCAATACCCACATTTTACTGGGCTATAAGGAACCTAGATTTTCTACAAAGGACTGCATAACATACAGGCGAGCTTTTCTTATTAGAATGCAGACATGTAAAATTTCTTTCTTATGGCTATGTGCTCAGACATTTTTTTTTCTCCAAAGAACTTTCTATTGAAGAGAGAATAAAAAATGGAGGAGCATTATTAACTTCATTATGCAGA
>NW_007459275.1:0-351 GCF_000475195.1 Diaphorina citri | reverse complement strand
GCCCGTCCTGGTAAGAAAATTGGTCCTGAATATGTCTCACAATCGACCACAATAATAAGTAGTAGTAGTAGTAGTAGTAGTAGTAGTAGTAGTAGTAGTCTACTGCTAGTGTGAAGGGACTCTTTAGTCCTATTCGAGCAGTATAAAGAGTGAGAGAGGGAGAGTATAAAGAGGAAGGAAAAGAAAGGGAAGAATTAAGAAACAGAGAAAGAAATAAATAAAGAGAGTGAGTGAGAGAGAGCTCTCGTTCACAATCTCTGATTCATTGGACCTCATCTGTGATTCTGTCAATGGACCGATTCTCCATTAGAAAACGTTAACTCCGTTCTACAAGTTTAATTAGAACTGAAA
>NW_007459274.1:0-351 GCF_000475195.1 Diaphorina citri | reverse complement strand
GTAGCGCGTCTGCCTTGTAAGCCTATGTCGCGGGTTTGTTTCTGTTCAAATATACATAAGTGTACAGTATTACAGTTGATTCTGGCGCAGACGGCAGCTAGGGGTCTCGCTAAGTCAGCTAAACCCATTTCTTTAGGCGGTAATTGAAGTTACAATGGCACTGGCTTAGCTCTGACCCAACAACAACAACAACAACAACAACAACAACAACAACAACAACAACAACAACAACAACAACACCAACAACAACAACACCAACAACAACATCAACACCAACAACAACTCACGGTAATAAGAAGATCTGTAGGTACCTACGTAACCTACTAATCATGTTAAAATACATGCTTAGAA
>NW_007459273.1:0-351 GCF_000475195.1 Diaphorina citri | reverse complement strand
TGGCAACTCTCGGACAGCACATATTTCACTCTCCAGCGAGACAGCACAATCTTGATTCCGGCGCGGCTACTGACAGCCTGAACAAGTGGATAGCCACCAGATCATTTATCAGATTTAACTTCGTGGCAAGTGGCAACACCAAGCGAGGCATGATTTATGTTCTAATGACCTGTATAATACTCGGAGGAAGCTAGAAGAAGAATTTGAGCGTCTTTTTATCGGCAGAATGCTCGATGCAGATCTTTGCTCTGTGGTCGCTGGGATGGAAACTGTGTCATGTACCTCACACAAGTGGGTGAGTGTTTGCATACGTACATTCGTGCATGAAGTAGCTTTATCATGGGATATGTA
>NW_007459272.1:0-351 GCF_000475195.1 Diaphorina citri | reverse complement strand
TGTGAATGAGGTGCAATCCAAAGTCAACAGATGGTCCATGTCTTTTCCTAAGGCTCTACTCAAGGTAAGGGTTCAAGGTCAAGGTGATGGAGGTTAGGCTAGGTTTCAATAAATGCAATTTCTTTGTGTTATTATATCACAATTTTGGTGCTCACTGCAGCATTGTAGGATTTTTCCCAATCTTATATTATAAAAACAAGATCCATTCACTCATTCACATTTCATAGTTCACACACTGATTGCTCTATCTCCAGAACCAAAACACCTAGAAAACTGAAATTTGGTAGGAATATTCCTTTTATGGTCTAGGTGTGCAATAAGAAAGGATTTTGTGAAAATCTAAACCGATCC
>NW_007459271.1:0-351 GCF_000475195.1 Diaphorina citri | reverse complement strand
TGAATTCTTAACATAAACATGTAATGTCTTCTATAATGTAAGCATTACAAGTAGAGACGATATCTTGGGAAAACTTTACTTAAGCAAACTGGAAAACTTCAACCAGAAAACCTTGACATCAGGGTCTACATTAGGGGTTTCTTGGTGGTTAGTGGATATATACTCTAAATTCGACTCTAAATTCTCTAAAACTGAACCACCTCTCCGATCTTAATAAATAAAATTAGAGAACCTTTTTAATTTTCAATAGAAATGTAGAAAAAGATATAACATTTTTTTGAAAATAAGAAACAGCGAGAAGTTATACTATGAAAATAACGCGAAATTTGACTAAATTGTTGCATTTTGCAT
>NW_007459270.1:0-351 GCF_000475195.1 Diaphorina citri | reverse complement strand
TGGCTGTAACAAGAGATGAACAAAGTTTTATGATAAACATGTCCGATGAAAAAAATGAAGTAAAAATTAAACCATACCATAGCGTAGTGGTATAACCATATAGTCAGCTCCCATGGCGTAGTGGTCACTGCGCTCGCCTTGCACGCGGGAGACCCGAGTTCGATTCCCGGCGGGATCAAGAAATTTGTATCATGCAAATGATTGATACCGTGACTGGCAGGGGCCCACTCAGCCTCGTGAGGAAAATGAGTAGCTATGTAATATAATGCGCACAGCGACCGGTGCCAGCATGGTAGGTAAACATTGGATTTTAGGATTATTAAGATATTGGGAAAATCCTACAATGCTGCA
>NW_007459269.1:0-351 GCF_000475195.1 Diaphorina citri | reverse complement strand
CTGGATAGGATTTTGAAATTTCACAACCGATATACTCTATACTCTGTCCCTCGGAATCGTCTTAAGTTTGAGGGAACAATGTCGTAAATGACAATCTTATCATGGGTATACTTGAAACATTCGTATTCGCCTGTGAATCAATCAGTGACTTAAAAATTGTCAAAAGAACATCTCTGTCATAGATTTTATGTGTTTACCATGAGGTACTTACGTGTTTGTTATTATTTATTGTCATTTGTGTAACAACACTGAACTCGCAACTCTATGTCTGAAAGTTATGGCCTGAACTGAAGACAGTCTGTTTATGAGAGCTCGTAAATAGTTCCATTGTAACACTCTTGATTATGATGT
>NW_007459268.1:0-351 GCF_000475195.1 Diaphorina citri | reverse complement strand
TTTGCCTCGTCTTTCCTCTATTTGTCTCGCTCCCTCTTTCTATCTCCCTCCCTCAGTTTATCACTATTTCTCTCTCTCTCCCTCCCTCTGCTTTTCTCTCTCTTTGCCTCGTCTTTCCTCTATTTGTCTCGCTCCCTCTTTCTATCTCCCTCCCTCAGTTTATCACTATTTCTCTCTCCCTCCCTCTGCTTTTCTCTCTCTTTGCCTCGCTCCCTCTTTCTATCTCCCTCCCTCAGTTTATCACTATTTCTCTCTCTCCCTCCCTCTGCTTTTCTCCCTCTAATCCTGTTTCTTAATCTGTCCCTTCATCCTACCTCTATTTCTACGTCTCTTCTCCCCTTTTCATCCTCT
>NW_007459267.1:0-351 GCF_000475195.1 Diaphorina citri | reverse complement strand
ATTCAAGTTACAACTTTCGTCCTTTGGTCTCTTCTGCACTATCAACAAAATACTGTCTATGATTCCCTGATTGGTATGGCTATTTGGCCATGTGAAGCCCCAGAATGACCTTTCGGGCCTTTAGCTCCTCATCTCAGTACTTTAAAGGGTACTTAATGTCTAAAATAAAAATTATCTTCCAAGGAGGATTTTTTCTACTCGTACTTTCCATTATACATGGGAATATAAGATACACCTATAAAACGTACCTAATGGAAGAAGATAAAGACCTGCTTATAGATATATTTTCGAGCCGAGATAATCATCTTACCAAGCCTATGTCTTCCTTTTAATGCTCGGATCTTGGGTAAT
>NW_007459266.1:0-351 GCF_000475195.1 Diaphorina citri | reverse complement strand
ATTTTAGTAAATGGTGGCCCGAATAATGGAGGATTTAGTGGATATTGTTAGGATGTCCACTCGCTGACACCTGTTAGCGTATAGAAGGAGATAGTGCTTGAGATACTGAAAATATTAGGTATTTAGATTCTAGAAAACGAATAAGAACTCGATATGAAAAGTGAATCTGTGTGCCTCTGTATAAGAGATATGCAGAGAAAATATCTGAATGAAGAAGTCTTTCAGTAAATCACCATCACGATTCGAGCTACTGTCCAAAATTTCATGTACAAGATTTGAAGAAATTGTTTTCCCTCTTCCTTTTTTATGTACTTATCACTGTATAAGGCAAGGTTTTTAGTAAAAGGAGGG
>NW_007459265.1:0-351 GCF_000475195.1 Diaphorina citri | reverse complement strand
GTGATGAATTGATGATCTGATGATTGACACTTCCACCAAGGAAATCTCCTTATGAAGGAGTGTCCACAAATAGTCGAACCCGATCGATCGTCGCTCGACGTCGAATGAAACCTTAAACTACCCTAACAACATAGATTCACCTCTTCACCTCGTCGATTGACCATCAATGGACGCAACGCAACGGTCAAGGGCGTCGACTATATGTGGACACAGCTTTACTCTTACGCCGTCGATCGACGGGGTCAACTACGTATACGGGCAGAGCTTTCTCTCTCTCTCTCTCTCTCTCCCTCTGTAGTGTAGGTACCTACATGTTCTTTTTACTTCCTAATATTCCTATCATAAATTGAG
>NW_007459264.1:0-351 GCF_000475195.1 Diaphorina citri | reverse complement strand
GGATTGGAAAAGTTTCATGGAAAAATTAACGCATAAATAAATAATGACAACGAACGTTCGATTAATAAATAACGTATTGATTCTGTAACCAGAGGTGGCAAGCTTGAACTAAACTTGGTTCATAGACGATTCAGTTCTTTACGAGTCTGAAATTTAAAACACTAGGCAAGTCTATGAGGTAAACATGAAGGTATGGTACATTAAGGTGAGATAAGAAATTTTATAGTTGAATGATGTCACCACCATCAAATAATCCAGTACTTATGAACGCCATAAACCAGGGTTGTCCAACCTTAGGGCACCCGAGGGCCGCAAGAGACCAAGGTAGAGAGTTGGCGGGCCGCAAAAACT
>NW_007459263.1:0-351 GCF_000475195.1 Diaphorina citri | reverse complement strand
GGCTTGGGGCAGGGTATCATAATGAACGTTGGACCGCACGATCACAGCCGTGGTTGTGGTAGTCGCGTGAGAGTTGCCAGACAGCAGGTTCAATGGAATGGTACGATGATATGGCATAGTCACTGTCGACACGATACCCAGACTGGGCGTATCTGCAAACATGATAAAAGGATCACATTATTATTGTTGTTTTGTTTGTTGTTGTTGTTGTTGTTGTTTGGTGTTTGTTGTTTGGTTGGTGTTTGTTGTTGTTGTTGTTGTTGTTGTTGTGCTTTCAGTTGTCGCCAAATGGTGATGGCAGAATAAAGAAAATATAATAAAGACACTACGCCATGGGAGCTGACGATGGCC
>NW_007459262.1:0-351 GCF_000475195.1 Diaphorina citri | reverse complement strand
ATAAGTATCTCAACTACTCAACGAAAATCACGGTAAGAGACGACCCTCGACCCTTCTCCCTTTTCTAGCCCTACAATGGAATTTCAGGAAAACATTGTCATCAATGATCATTACACAAGACACACTTTTAGGAGATAGGAGCACCAAGACAAACTCAAATGTTAGAAGCTCTGTCAGACTGGTTGCACCAATTACCCGCGAAACAATAAAGTTTGTAACAGAAAAAAAGTTCATTGAATCTCATATTTGATCTAGAGCAGGGTTGTCCAACCCGCGGCCCACGAGCTCATTTCTGTGGCCCGTAAAAGCCCGCGAAGGCCCGTGTAGAAGGCCCCACCTGTGAGTTGAATT
>NW_007459261.1:0-351 GCF_000475195.1 Diaphorina citri | reverse complement strand
GAGAGAGAGAGAGAGAGAGAGAGAGAGAGAGAGAGAGAGAGAGAGAAAGAGAGAGAGAGGGGAGAAGGGAGCGAGGGAGCCTCAAAAAAGGACTGCCCTGTTTAGTGGACTACTCAGTGAATGATTCAAGTACCAACTCCCTCTACCTATAGGGAGTTGAAGAGTGAGCTAAATGGTTTAGGATCTGACTCATTGACTGAGTAGTTCTTTCTTTATGAGTCCCTCACTCTTTAATAAATCTCTTTTTTTTAAGAGGTTTGACAGAGGGAACTATAACTGCTTTGGTCTTATCGTCCCGAAATCGAAGAGAGAAGGAAGACAGGATAGGAGAAAGCCAGCCGTTCCGAGAAC
>NW_007459260.1:0-351 GCF_000475195.1 Diaphorina citri | reverse complement strand
GCCCGAGCCAAGATGTAGGTACTGATTTTCACGATAGTGAAGCAAAAATTGATTAAATTCATCTACCTATATAGTATTAATTTAAAGAAAAAACAAACTTTATTAAAAGAAATAAAACAAAAACGCATCTAGTTACAACTCAAAATCAAATGATAAATGACCAAAAATTCAAGGTAGGTAGATAGGTATAGGGGTCAGATGGTCACCACCCAGGTACTAACCACGCGCAACGTTACCTAATTTCAGTGATCTGTGGGAAACTGAAACTGGTAATTCAACATGCTATAATTCCAAATGAAAATACTCGTTTTGACAAATCCCGGGTAAAATTACAGTGTTGCCAACGAGTAC
>NW_007459259.1:0-351 GCF_000475195.1 Diaphorina citri | reverse complement strand
AAGGCACTTGAAAAAGAAATAATAGAAAGAAAAAAAGTTTTTATTTCGTTGCAATGAAACATCTGCTACATTAGATTCATGATATTTCGTAGCAACAATTTTTTTTTTTTTTCTACATTAGACTCGTTTGGTCTGTGCTGTAGCATGCCCATCTTGTAGTGTGTCCCTCATCAGATGGGCGAGGACTGCGGGAAGTGTCACAATACTTCCCATTTTTAGAATTTTTCTACTTATAGTAAACCACACATCTACACCTTCAGTAAGGCTGTTGCTATTTTGGATTGTTCAAGTTTAGAAAAAAACCTTCTAAACTCGTGATTCTTGAAAAAAAAAAAAAAAAAAAAAAAAAAA
>NW_007459258.1:9733-10201 GCF_000475195.1 Diaphorina citri | reverse complement strand
ATTAAAAACTTTGAAAAAAAAAAAATCGGGCAAAAGAAATAAATAACTAAAATTGATACTGAGAGGCTATTTGGGCAAACTTTTCACAAGAAAAAAGATAAGAAAATACAATTAAATTTCAAGCTATGCAGTCTTTTGTCTCCCAAAACGGCCTTTATTCCTAAATTGTTCTAAAAACGGCGAATCAGTGTATTCCTATATTGTTTTAAAATAGGTAAAACAGTCTAAATTGTTTTCAACAATGTGTTTTTCAACACAAATTTAATTCGTGATGTTCTAAGTTCTAACTTTTCACGCGAAAGTTTCGACTCTGACCATCTCCTAAGCCTGGTTCAATCTTACAACTGATCCAATGTTTTGAGCCAAGGGTCTCTCGGGAACTAACGCACTCACTGGGCCGTTTTTCTTTTCAAAGCTCTCTCGGGTTTGCGTGGGAAGGTCTATTTTTAGACACCGCCCGGGGCGGTT
>NW_007459258.1:0-767 GCF_000475195.1 Diaphorina citri | reverse complement strand
TTTTTTTCTATCTTTCAAAGGATATCCTATCTTATCAGAGGAAAAGATCATAGAAAGTGAGCATTTCAACTATCCCCGGTCCCAATTAGTTGAAATTAATAATCGAGTTTCTACTGTAGATAAGGAAAGAAGTTAGGTACCTACATACCCTACCTAATAGATATTATAATAAATGAGTGGCCTAGTGACCATCACACTAGGCTTCGATTCCCGGAGGCGTCAAAGTTTTTCGGCTCTGTGCTTGGAGAAAGCTACTTTAGCAACCAGTGGCGGCATTTGAGTAGCGACCAGTGGCAACAAGTAGCGACGAAAAGGAGGTACTTACCGGAGATGGTGTGAAGCAGGCAGAATAAAGTTACAGCACACAAAACAATCTTCATTTTCACAACTTAAAAATAATTAAAAAGTTTGAAAAAAAAATCGGGCAAAATAAATAAATAACTAAAATTGATACTGAGAGGCTATTTGGGCAAACTTTTCACAGAAAAAAGATAAAATACAATTTTATTTATTAAATTTTAAGCTATGCAGTCTTTTGTCTCCCAAAACGGCCTTTATTCCTAAATTGTTCTAAAAACGGCGAATCAGTGTATTCCTAAATTGTTTTAAAATAGGTAAAACAGTCTAAATTGTTTTCAACTTTGTGATTTTCAACACAAATTTAATTCGTGATGTTCTAAGTTCTAACTTTTCACGCGAAAGTTTCGAGTCTGACCATCTCCTAAGCCTGGTTCAATCTTACAACTGATCCAATGTTTTGAGCCAAG
>NW_007459257.1:0-351 GCF_000475195.1 Diaphorina citri | reverse complement strand
TCTCAGGTATTTAAAGACCCAATGAGGTTTACTCTCCATGGGTTAGATTCCCACCCGGGGCGGATTCCATCCTGAACGGATAATGTTCGTTCATCTTCCTTCTCTCCTCGATTTCGGGACAATAAGACCTTTGTTAAAATTAATAAATCCGCCTCGGGCGAGAATCGAACCCACGACCTAGCATTTACAATTTAAACGCTCTAGTCGCTCTGCCTTCCAAGCTAACTAAGCTGGAAAGGTAGTTGTTACAACCTGTAGACACTGTTGCCACTGCTGCCCACTCACGCTCAGACCGTGGCAAAAAAGGTTGGAGACCTAGTCAGATTGTCTAAGAGACCGCGGTCTGAAGCT
>NW_007459256.1:0-351 GCF_000475195.1 Diaphorina citri | reverse complement strand
ACAAAAAGGGTCACTGAAAATTTCCCTGCATGTAAAGATTCAGTAAAATCTTTTGTCAAGTCTTGCCAAACTAACATCGGAACACCAAGTCGGAATCAAGTTTGGTTCCTGCCCTTTTGCTTCTTTTTGAAAATACAATGGGGCTGGTAGACCCTTAATAAAAAGAAATTTACAAGGTGGCAGAACCATATATGTGTCCAACCCACAGCTATAGCAAGAAGAAAGTGCCCACTATCTACTTGCCATGTTCGCAATTCTGGTAGACCACCTAAAAGACTCAGAAAAATAAAAGAAATCTGCATTCTTTACAGGCTTTTGTGACTACCAATAGTTCCTTAGGTAAATAGGTAA
>NW_007459255.1:0-351 GCF_000475195.1 Diaphorina citri | reverse complement strand
CACGTGGTTTAACATATTGCTGTAACCAAAACAGACGTGAAACAAGAGCAAGGCTTCGCGTTTGGATGCCTCGAGAAATACAAGAATGAGAGCCAGGCCAATATGTATATTTGGATGACATCATGGAATGATTACTAGGTACACCAACGCCAACAGTTGAAGAATATTTCTAGATGATAACTGCTTAAACATAAATAGGTAGCTATATACCTAATAAACAAAAGTGAACATCATAGTATCTGCAGTCAGTCCCAGATAAATAAATGAGAGTAATATAAAACAGACAGTTGTGTCATCCACAATATCACATTATTTTATCTCAACAGACCAACTATTCCTGTATATCCACCA
>NW_007459253.1:0-351 GCF_000475195.1 Diaphorina citri | reverse complement strand
CATTGAACAAAATACAAAAATAGCAACAGAGATTTGAATGCCTAAATATACAAAATGCCTAATCAACGACAGAAAGAGCTTTTCTGTTTTAGTGCCAAACAAACAATGTACAAACGAATCAATGCTTCATATTTTCAAATGTAAATGACAACCAAAAATGTGCATCAAAACAAAAACAAATTGGGGACGAGAAATGTCAAACAGAAAATGCGGATAGTATATTAAACGAAACAACACCACCGGGGAAACCCCTGGTTCCCTTACAAAGTCCATTCTAGAAACAGGCAACCCCCGGCACTTACTTGGAGCCTCCAATTGAAGCCACCAATTTTGAAACTGGTTGTATTTCGG
>NW_007459252.1:0-351 GCF_000475195.1 Diaphorina citri | reverse complement strand
TAGAGGGATTCAGCGAGGAAGAAGAAGCTATATTGGAGGGTCAGGAGGTGGTAAAATTGGGTTAGAAGGTAATGGAGGATACTGGGAGAGGTCGGTTCATGGGTGGAGAAGGAGGAGGAAGAAGAAGAAGAAGAAGTAGGAGGACGATTGAGGAGGTGGCAGAGTAGGTTAGAAGGTAATGGGAAGAAGAAGGGTGGGAATGTTAAATGGAGGGGAAAGGACGGGAATGGGTAATGAAAGTTGGCAGAGATGCTAATGGAGGGGGATGGGCGGATAGGTGGAAGAGAAGGTTATGGGAGGGGGAGTTGGGAAGCGGTGTTGGGAGGTGGCAGAGTGGGTTATGGAGGGGGT
>NW_007459251.1:0-351 GCF_000475195.1 Diaphorina citri | reverse complement strand
TCAGGTGCCCGATACCATCTTGTGGCTACATAGTCCGTGTAATTCTCTCCTGGATCTGGAAATAGGAGTAGATACAAGATTACGGTAATGGAAAATTAACAGAATATTGACCTAAATATGGGACAATATTGTATGATACTATGAATAATTGGGATACATTGGGTTCATCCCAGTAGATGGGATACAAAAATTCGTTGCTAATATATATGTTCATAAGTGAGGTATCAATTGAAAGAGAGATATAATGTAACTTGAGTCCTACTTTACTCTAATTCAAAAATTACTATTTTTCTTATAGGGGGATCCATTCAAAGTACATATTTTCATGAGAAAGCTTTTATTCCCCCAAGC
>NW_007459250.1:0-351 GCF_000475195.1 Diaphorina citri | reverse complement strand
TGATCACACGAGTCATGCTGGAAACGATGGTAGAGGAAACACAGTACTTGGCTGTGTACTTTTGTAAGTCCACCAAACTTTTTACTATGTAGCTATGTACTCTTCGACTAGTGTTTTAATCATTTAATTTAAAACCTACTCAAAAGTCACGTTTTTTTAGAATATTTTCTTCTTCTTCTTCTTCTTCTTCTTCTTCTTCTTCTTCTTCTTCTTCTTATACGTTCGTTCAACCATTACTCACATTTACAATTCAGCATTCTTTCTTGATTTGATTCATACAAAATCCGATCAATACCTTTTCAATCATACTGACCACAGATAAACTCAACTGTAACATTTGCGACCAAATCC
>NW_007459249.1:0-351 GCF_000475195.1 Diaphorina citri | reverse complement strand
ATGGTAAGTGTCCAAACGAAGATAGTGGAAAACTAGAAACCAGGTCATGGCATGAGATAATATATAAGTCTAAGTGAATTCTCAGACCTAAACACCTGATATGAGTTCAACCTGCACACCGCGGATGTACTGCATTGAATGCACCTGTGTCTGAAGTTCCTAGAGGATGTTCGATCACGGCAGAGTTAAGCAACGTTGTGAATGGTTGGTATTTGGACAAGTGACCTATTTACCTCCGCATTTACACTTCATGCAACTTCCATGTCTTTAAAATAGGCCCTGTTTCCAGAAGGTACGGTTCGGCCGTTATTCTGGACCAAAGTTCCGCAATTTAGGGTTATACTTATACAG
>NW_007459248.1:0-351 GCF_000475195.1 Diaphorina citri | reverse complement strand
TCGACCGCGTCGGCAACCGCGATTAGGTCCAGCATGACGGATTCCAATGTTCCAGGCTCGATTAAGAGGGAAACAGACTCCACCCCTCCCAAGTACCCCATGGCATTGGCTATCCCCAAATTTTTGAAAATGGATCCAGTCACATATTTTGTGATCGTTGAGTCACAGTTCAGTGTATGCAACATCATGTCGGATGAGCAGCGCTTCATCCAACTCACCGCTCGACTGGAAGCTGATGTGTTAGAAGAGGTGTCAGACGTCATCCGGAAGCCAGAGACCCGTACCTATGCATCTCTCAAAGCTGCACTGATCAAGAGGTTCAGCCAATCAGATGAAGAACGCCTGTCAAAG
>NW_007459247.1:0-351 GCF_000475195.1 Diaphorina citri | reverse complement strand
ACTAAATTGGTGGAGGTGCCAAAACTCCAACTTGATATTACTAAATTGGTGGAGGTGCCAAAACTCCAACTTGATATTGACTACGTGTACCTATATCTCTTTGGGCGAGAGGGAGAGACATTATGAAATTTGGAGAGGGAGAGACGAAAAAGAAGGAAAAAAGTGAAACCTGAGCGATAATTTTTTTTCTTTGCTTTTGTTTCATCATCATTCTTTTTCTTCTTCTTTTGAAAATATTTTCTCAAAATGAAGTTTAGCACTGGGAGAGTTTGATGTATATGAAATTTGCTGGGAGTTTTTGTTGTATATAAAATTGAAAGCTTATGAAAGCTCAAAGGCAATTATATGGAA
>NW_007459246.1:0-351 GCF_000475195.1 Diaphorina citri | reverse complement strand
TCAAAGACAAAAAGTTGAGATGCGATACAGAGGCTTTTCCTAGATCAAAGACAAAAAGTTGAGATGCGATACAGAGGCCTTTTCTAGATCAAAGACAGAAAAGTTATAATTTTATTTATTCCAACCTAGAGATAAGGTTTAGGAAGACTTGGGACGGGATGAAGAAGGGATAGGATGAAGGAGGATAATCCCGGCTAAAAATGAAATTCGGAGAAGGTGCGGTCAAAGAGGAAAAGTTCGTGTGTTTTTCGATTTCATTTATTTGTTCAGTCTAGTTTAGGGTTGGGACATCGAGACGAAAACATCGATGTTCGATACATCGATGTTTTTAAACTTCGATATATCGAGTAT
>NW_007459245.1:0-351 GCF_000475195.1 Diaphorina citri | reverse complement strand
ACTCTTATAGCTGGGACCCGAAACTGAAATTGAACTTTATTTAAGTACCTAACCTACTACATTGGAGCAATCTGATTGGCGTACTTGAATCTTTTTAGCCAGTTAGATTGCCGGATCCGAATACATTCTAGTGAAGATCCTGTTTTCAATTAACCCCTGTCAATCTTTGATCTGGACTTGCCCTTTCCATTTCAAAGAGACGGATGGCGTGCAAATCAAAGTGCCAATGTAGAACTCATTTCAAACCTTTATAAACCTAAACCAACTAAACAACTATGAACGTCTCATGTCTTACAACTCGAACTTGGAACTTTAAACTGGTTCTGCTGGCTTCTCCTTCTTCCACTTCTT
>NW_007459244.1:0-351 GCF_000475195.1 Diaphorina citri | reverse complement strand
CCCTTACCAGAATATGAAGAAGCTAGACGTAGTAGGTAAACTCCAAACATGTTTGTCCTATAGTAGCAAGATTATTCATACAGAGCTGTACGTAGTACGTGGCAGAGGAGAGCCCGTTCTAAGTTTTGAAACGTCTCAGTCATTGAATTTGGTCAAATTTTCTTTCAGTATGGACGAAACGAAGAATGTCAATAATAGTCAAAATCTCTATTCCAGTATACCTACAGAACCTTATCAAGACACTTGCATCCCAATTCTCCCGAAAGCTCGAGTGGAAGAAGAAAGAGAGTGCCCAAAAGATCCTGATATTTTCGAGTCATTAAAAACTTTTCCTCCTCAGATTAGCAAGTT
>NW_007459243.1:0-351 GCF_000475195.1 Diaphorina citri | reverse complement strand
TGGAAGAAGAAGAAGAAGAAGAAGAAGAAGAAGAAGAAGAAGAAGAAGAAGAAGAAGAAGAAGAAGAAATGAGAGAAAACGGAAAAGAAAATTAAGGGACAGAAGAAGGAGATTAAAGAACCTTAGGATGAGGAGGATTGGGATAGCAGAGAAGGGAACTCGGAGGTTGGAAGAAGATGAAGAAGAAGACGAGGAGGAATAGAAGAAAGGAGATGAGAGAAGTGTAAGGACGAGGAAAGGGAGGAGAAGAATAAGGAGAGGAAGAAGACGTGCAGGAGGAGGAATAGGTAGGTAAAGGAGAAATCAGTAGGCTCAAGAAAGGGAGGAGAGGAAGAAGAAGGAGAGGGGAGG
>NW_007459242.1:0-351 GCF_000475195.1 Diaphorina citri | reverse complement strand
CCCAAGACTACTCCATTCACAGATATTGCCAAAACAACTCCATTCACAGATATCAATGGAACAACTCCATTCACGGATGCTCCTAACACAACTCCATTCATGGATGCTCCGGAGACAACGCCATTCATAGATGCTCGCAAAACGACTTCATTCACAGATGCTCCTAAAACGACTCCATTTACGGATGCTCCCAAAACAACTCCATTCACAGATGCTCCCAAGACAACCCAATTTACGGATGATCCCAAGACAACTCCATTCACAGATGCTCCTAAAACAACTCCATTCACAGATGCTCCCAAGACAACCCAATTTACGGATGATCCCAAGACAACTCCATTCACAGATGCT
>NW_007459241.1:0-351 GCF_000475195.1 Diaphorina citri | reverse complement strand
TAGTTCCTTTTCACAATCAGCAAGGGAATGGTCGGCTAGATATTAATCAAAACCACAACATGCTGCATCAGCATGGTATGGTAGAGGGGCAACGAGAATCATATGGATGCAAGAAACTTTCCGGATTTCGACCTTATCCATGCCAATGTCAGCAGAGTGCTGATCCAATGGTTCCACAAGGCAAAGGTCAATTTCACCCTTGTAATGTGTGCAACAGACGTACTTCCTGTATACATGACAGTCATGCAGTCATGGCATGCTCTCAGCGTGATTTTCAAGGCAAATGGTAAGTTTTTAATGGCATTTTATTTTTCAGCACTAGCTTAATCATTTGCTACTGACTCATTTTGC
>NW_007459240.1:0-351 GCF_000475195.1 Diaphorina citri | reverse complement strand
AATTCAACACCAAATGAAAGGAACTTCCTGCCACAAGCTTTAAAAAAATATTCGGTTGATGGAAGTCTTCGACCGACCTAAGAGACTAAACAATGTAATTTATGAACTTTTTATTTATTTATGAACTGGCTACGTATATAACATATTTATGATTTGGTTCTCTATAAAACTTGTAAATTATTACAAGTATTTGTGCTGCTCATCCCCTTTTGCTTCCAAGATTATTAGTATCTGTATAAGTTTTATGTTTTAGTAGAAAATTATATTATCTTTTAATTTCTTTTTACTTTCCTTATCCTATAGGAAGGAAAGTAATGTAATCGGGTCAAATTTTCGATGGTCAGTTTTTAG
>NW_007459239.1:0-351 GCF_000475195.1 Diaphorina citri | reverse complement strand
AATAGGGACTCTACTAAAGGGTAATAATCCTGCAGGTAAATGATGGCGTAGCACTACTTAAAATAATCCTGAAAATGGGGACACAATAACTGTGAGTGAGAAAGATAAAATGGGCCATAGGAAGGTGGGAAGACCATTTCAGGTTGTGGTTATGTACCGGGGTGAGATGGGCAAGGTTGGTGAACTAGCCTTGTTTTTAAGTTACCACTCCCATGCCAAACTGTAGAAATAATATCCTGTCTCAACTAGTCCTGTCTCATCCCAACCCGGTACATAACCACAACTTCATACCTTCATAGGTCCACAAGCGTGCCGGGAGGAGCGCGAAAGAACGAAACGACGCGACGCGAC
>NW_007459238.1:0-351 GCF_000475195.1 Diaphorina citri | reverse complement strand
CAAACTTTGCTGATATCGCGGTACCCTTTTTCAGGAAGCAAACTTTTTGGTGGTCACCCTGGCAAACTAAAAACTGTTCTAAAAACTCTAAGACCCCCTCTGCTGAATGCATTGGATCTTTAGGTTTATCAATTAGGTATTGTGACGGGGCCGTGGCGTGACAGGATCATGGTTCGAGACCAAGTTTTGAATTTTATCAGCAAGGCGTTTGTGGAGCGACATATATGTAAGTATGGCATATATGTGACAAAGCATTTGTTCTCAAAGCAATTAATGGGTATTTCCTTTCTTTTTGTCACTCACCTTTACCATTTGCTGACTTTTTAGCTAAATCCCCTTTAGTACTTACCT
>NW_007459237.1:0-351 GCF_000475195.1 Diaphorina citri | reverse complement strand
AGTTTTGGTTGGTTGGGTAGGTACAGATGAGAGAATGGTGAAATACTTAGCTCGTAAGTAGCTTGTAAAAGATCGTGTAATTTATGTCGCACCAAAAAGATCTGATCTATGATTCTACATGAGTAAAACACAGATTTTGTGTAGAATTTTAGAAATAAGCGCTTTGGTTTACCCTAGAACTTTTTAAAACTTTTCCTTAGGATCCAAATATTTGCTCTAGGCCCCAATTATTTACCCTAAAATACAACTGTTCCATTTGGGTAAAAATCTTAGTTACCGTAAGTGGGGGATAGATTGCCCAACATTTAAGCATTTTTTTCTTTAATCAGTCACAACTTTTTTATTATTTAA
>NW_007459236.1:0-351 GCF_000475195.1 Diaphorina citri | reverse complement strand
AAATCATGATTTGTGCAATTTTTTTTTTTTTTTTTTTTTTTTTTTTTTTTCTTTGCAATGTCCACAGATCTAAAAAGTACTTATACCTTCCCATGTACTTTGTACCTGACATGAGTAATCAAATCATTACCTTTAGAACACTGCCCCTGTTTGAAGAAAGCACAAACAACACTCTTGGGATCGGCTCCTTTTTCCACCTTCTGAACCGGTCGGAACAGGAGACCCAACTCTTTCTGCTCCTTCTCCTTTTCCTCTTTCTTGACTTTTGGATCTTCATCTCGCTTCCGAGGAGGCCCACTGGATTTGACTTGTTTTTCTACTTGCTGGATGAATTTCTGCTGCTTAGCTCCT
>NW_007459235.1:0-351 GCF_000475195.1 Diaphorina citri | reverse complement strand
TTCCCCTTTTAGAGATTCTCTACCATTGCACATGTGACATGTTTGGCAACAATGCCTATTTTTTTTTGCTGTCACATTAATCTGGACACACTATAGGTGCCGGGAAGAAAGAAACAAATTATGTACTGATGGTTTAGGTTTGGTTATTATCTTCATTTATCCTCGCCTTTCTATTTTCTATCGATATTGAGAAAGTACCTACAATGTCCATAAAATGATGTTCGTCCGTGAAATTTGTCTGCAGAATTGAGTATCCTTTTTTCCGAAATTCAAATGGGTACAAGGTCAAATTTACCTCATGAAGTCAGCCCGATTGATCGGAATTTATTGTAATTTTGTTTTAAAATCTAA
>NW_007459234.1:0-351 GCF_000475195.1 Diaphorina citri | reverse complement strand
TGAATCCATTCACTCTAGCCAATATTGAATATTGGAAAACCGAAATACACTGGTTCGAAACCACCATCATACACAACAACATTCACCCATACATGTAGGTATAGGTAAAAAAAGGTAGGTAACAATAATTACACAAAGGAAGACTAAAAAACGAATTTGAACAGAAACCTATTGCTGTAATAGCTACCAATTTACCCAATAATGGAGGAGTTGCAATTGGGAAAATGTTATTAATAAAAGGTCGATTCCTACGTAAAAAGTTGTGAAAAATCTGAATCTGAGGTCAAAACTCCGAAAAAGTAACTTTAAAAGGTCGAAAATTCATTTTTTAATTGCCGTTCTAATGAAAAA
>NW_007459233.1:0-351 GCF_000475195.1 Diaphorina citri | reverse complement strand
TATGGAACACCCTGTATAAAGTAGGAAAATTATGAAGTATGATGTGTGTGTGGATAAGCCAAGCAAGACATAAATGGAGTCATAGAGAAAGAGAAGTAAAGAGAGATCCATTTAGTTTAGAGTCGTTTAGCAAGAGAGAGAGAGATGATTATGGAACACCCTGTATAAAGTAGGAAAATTATGAAGTATGATGAGTGTGTGGATAAGCTAAGCAAGAGATAAATGGAATCATATAGAGAAGTACATGTATAAAGTAAAAGAGAGATCCATTTAGTTTAGAGTCGTTTAGAGAAAGAGAGAGAGAGAGAGAGATGATTATGGAACACCCTGTATAAAAGGGAGAAAATTATG
>NW_007459232.1:0-351 GCF_000475195.1 Diaphorina citri | reverse complement strand
AAGCAATTAACAACAATAAAAATAATAATCAAACAGAAACAATAAAAGTGACAAGTAAATAAATCTTTGTGTGACAATAAGAAAATAATTATACTCATTTCATTACATTCTGCACAAGATGTTTCAAGTGACCTATATTGATTGATGTTTCATTACTTTTCTTGGCAGCTTTCAATCTAGAAAATAACTCTTTTATAGCTCCAGAAACACCTGGTAATCTGGTATTGTTTTCGTTAAGCTGTTATATTTTTCCTTAAAGTTGTGATATTATCTACCTGTTTTTTTTTTTTTTTATTTATGGCGTTGTTAATTTGCTTTCACCTACTTTCAGCAATTCATTTTTATGTACAT
>NW_007459231.1:0-351 GCF_000475195.1 Diaphorina citri | reverse complement strand
TTAGAGCTCTATTATTTGGTCAAATTCTCAAATTCTCAAAAAAAAAAAAAAGTATAAAATTGCCTTGGCTGGGATCGAACCCATGCCCTTCTATTTAACAGGCGAACGTCTTGACCACTACACCACCAAGGCAGAATTCTTCTTCTATTCTTCAAACTAGGTATCACACTAGGCTTGCACGCCGGAGGTTTGGCGTTCGATTCCCCGCAGGGTCGAACTTTTTTCGGCTCTGTGCTTAGAGTTCGGGGTGCACTCAGCCTCGTGAGGACTTTGCTTTGGCGACCAGTTGCGGAGACAATACTTCTCATGTAGGAGCTGAGGCAACACGAAAATACCAGAAGGTAACCCGTT
>NW_007459230.1:0-351 GCF_000475195.1 Diaphorina citri | reverse complement strand
ATTTGGACCGATTGCAATACTTTCTCATTACCTTGTATAGGTTCCCTATACGTAAGGGTAATAGAAAGTAAAAAACTAGTGGGTTTGTCCAGAAAGTTTCACAGGAGATTTGAGGTAGATAGAGGACAAGTTCTTAAAAAAAAAAAAAAATCCCTATCAGAACTACCTAGGTAAACTTTTATCAGTAATCAAAACGAATGACGAGTAAAGCAAAGTGTGCAAAGTAGTAAAAGCTAAAAGCAATAGTCAAACACAGAACAGCATTACAATACATATAACAGCAATCGTCAAAGCACTCAGAACATAACTCTTCGTTCTGCCTAACAAACAGGAAACCTCGCTAAAATATTC
>NW_007459229.1:0-351 GCF_000475195.1 Diaphorina citri | reverse complement strand
CCGCGGGATTGATTCCCGTCCCAAGGCGAACTTTATCCTAAACAGATAAGGCTTGTTCTTCGAACGGCCAGCTTTCTCCTATCCTGTCTTCGTTCTCTCTTCGCTTTCGGGACGATAAAACCTCTATTCTAACCTCTCCTTCTACAGTTCCCTCTGCAAAAGCCCTATAATTGTTGGTATAATGGAACTACTTGTTCTAAGCCGACAGTCTAAATAAAGCACTACCTATACTTATACTTATTCTACTATTAGGGCCGTCTACGCCGCTCTAAGCCGCCACTAGAGGCACCAAGGTTAAGTTTGGCAACTTCTGACTTGTCGGATTGTTTCCTTCGAATACGAAGCGTTATC
>NW_007459228.1:0-351 GCF_000475195.1 Diaphorina citri | reverse complement strand
GATAACTGAAAGCATAGAAATAGAGACATGGAGGTGTAATACATACTGACTCTGTGGAACAATACACACATAGACATGTATATTGTATACCTACCCATCAGTAAAATAAGGGTAGGTATAGGTACTCGTAATATTTATTTGTTTAAAAATTCATTGTAACCAGGGTAGTCCCTGAAGTTTTTCTATACCATTAGGCAATAATACTCGTATTACTCCATGGTACAACAGCTATGGTGGGGCAAGGTGTTCCCATCGGGACATTCACTCAAGTGCTTTTTTTTTACAAAATCACCCCGGCACCACCGAAGCATTACTTCAGGGTGATTTTGCTTCTTCTCTAAAGGTCTTTAT
>NW_007459227.1:0-351 GCF_000475195.1 Diaphorina citri | reverse complement strand
GGTAGGTAGGATAGGGAAGTAGGTACGAAATAACGGGCAGGTTTTACTTGAATTGAATTTAACGAAGTGTGTTTTGTTTGTCGCCAACGTCTTTCTGTTTTGCTTGAAATTTTAGGTTTTCCTTTCTTTAGGTAGTCTAGGTGATAACTGAAGTTATGGAACGTTGCGCGTGATTGGTGACCATTTGGCCAATCGCGTGCTTCTGGCTTTTCCCGGTCCCTTTTTTAACAAAAAAAGAAGAAGAAGAAAAAGCTACCTAGTTGTATTTCTAAAACTATTTCTTCCAAAGATTTTGATAGAGAGAACTGTAACAACAGAGGTCCTCCCAAAATCGACGAGAGATGGAGGACA
>NW_007459226.1:0-351 GCF_000475195.1 Diaphorina citri | reverse complement strand
AATTAGATATTAAAAACAAGCGAATTACAAAGCAAACAAAAATAAATATAAAATATATTTTAAAAATTGCCGCCGGGACAGAGGGTTAGAAAAAATGCCCAACAATCCCACGCTATCTTTGCTTAAGTTACCACTCCAATTCAAAACTGTAGAAACAATATCCTATCTCACCTTGTCCGAGCTCATCTCAGCCCTGTTCATAAACACACCCTCAATGGAACCTTGAGCATAGCTCCAACCATAGTACCAACCCTTGCAGAAAATCTAGAGATTGAGCCGAGTATTTTTTCTATGATGGTTGATGGTTTTGTATGCCTACCTCTTTTTTTTTTTTTTTTTTTTTTTTTTTTT
>NW_007459225.1:0-351 GCF_000475195.1 Diaphorina citri | reverse complement strand
TCCCCAACAGTAAATTAGGTCAAATATTGAGAGAAAGAAGAAGAGCAGGGAAACAGGGATTTCAAGAGAGGTTAGTAATATTAGTAACATTTTATTTATACTGCTCAAATAAGACTAAAGAGTCCCTTTACCCCAGAAGTAGGTAGACTACTACCATTATTGTTGCAAAATTATCAATAATTGTAGAGTATGTAGAGGAAAGAATTCCATATCCCTGTTGGAATTGAACCCACATCCTTAAGATGTGACCTAGTGGGTATTAAATTGATCTGACATGCCATTCAGAAATCATGGTTGTTTGAAAATTTTCAGAGTTGGATGTCAGGTTATTTTCCTCCAGAGTTTTTTATG
>NW_007459224.1:0-351 GCF_000475195.1 Diaphorina citri | reverse complement strand
CTACAACTTGTACTTCATTGACTACCTTTTATGGAACACTTTACATAGCCGCGAGTTTTTTTTTTTAACTTTCATTCTGCAATCGTCCTCAGATAATTGTGGCACTATATGTAGAGCTTAACAAGTAAAATTGGCTAAAGTAATATCCACTTTTATCCGCCCAACTTGAAGCCTAAGCTCCAAGGTCAGTTTATCATAAGAACACAGTTTGAAACCTAGCTCCTAAGTACCTATTACCTATGAGGGTACCGTACAGTACTAATTACTTATAACCTGCCTTGAATGTTTTCCGAGACAAGGACGCGTGTTCTGCGATTCAAAATTCAATACATTTTGGTTGCCTCGGGCGAA
>NW_007459223.1:0-351 GCF_000475195.1 Diaphorina citri | reverse complement strand
TAAAAAAAAAAAAAAAAAAAACCGATTATAATACAGAAAAAACAGAATATTAGCAATGCCATGGAATGACTGATTAGAGACGGGTTTTAGCAATGTTGGTCAGCCCGATCAAACCTTGACACTTTGGATGTGATAAAAACAAAACTAAACGTAATGGTCTCTCTGCAGAGAAAACTATGTAAAAATAAAAAATCTGACATATTATAATACTATCACATTATGTAACTACCTACGTACCTACTGTCCGTAGTGTTAAATTGGTTAAAGGAAAAAAAAGACCTCCATCAGTAGGTAATTTTATTATGTACCTCCTTCTTATGTTTTATGATTCCTCCCCCCCCCCCCCCCACC
>NW_007459222.1:0-351 GCF_000475195.1 Diaphorina citri | reverse complement strand
ACGAACCATTCTTGGGTATTTTGACCATAACTTCGTTTTCAAGTAGCCCATGAACATGAAAGTTGTTACTTTGTCTTTAAAATTTAAATGCATTCTGTAGGACCTGTAGGTACCATGTCCCTCCGTAACTCCTCATAGGAAGCTTAGTAAGAGGTAAGAGTGGTCTAAATACTGAAGTTTTGCATTGAACTTTCATGCTGGTGATAGATTTTAACTATACAGGGTGTTTAAGTATTTTTGTGTCTTCATGTCTCTATTGTGACATTACTTACATATGTACTTACGCTCTGACGCTGTCCTCTTACTCGTTTTTCTGTGATCTGATGGTCACCCTTAAAGTGCATCTACAGT
>NW_007459221.1:0-351 GCF_000475195.1 Diaphorina citri | reverse complement strand
AGAGAAATGAAATTTGGTATGCTATCCCGGTATGGTCCAAGGACGCGACTGTAACAATTTGGTAAAAATCGGATAACCTTCGGTTTTTCTTGCGACCTCATTCTCGTATTTCCCTCATTTTTCACGACGCGTTGTGATTTTTATCGCCATTTTTTATACAAGTTTGCTGTTTGCCACCACCGCGTACACAGAGCTCATATTTTATATTTAGGTAGTTAGGTATTAGGTACCCTACATGTACATTGACACACTTTTTATAGAACGTTTAAAATGAAGATTCATGCTTTTTTCGGGACCGTTTTACTAGAGCTTTTGCCCGTTGCTGTTTCCTCTCGATGTGAAAAATATAGG
>NW_007459220.1:0-351 GCF_000475195.1 Diaphorina citri | reverse complement strand
CATGGCCGTAGGTGACCGTAGCGTAACTTACCGTATCGTACCGCACCTGACTATACTTGACTGTACCTAATCGTATCTAACTGTTTCGTATCGTACTGTAGCTCACCGTACCTGACTATGTCGTATCGTACCGTACCTGACTATGTCGTATCGTACCGTACCTGAACGTACTGTATCGTACCATATAGTACAGGACCTGACCGTACCATATCGTACCGTACTGACCTGACCGTACTTCACTGACACTAACCGTATCGTACCATACCTTACCTGACTGTAACGTACCGTACTGTACCGTTTTACCTGACCATACTATTTTGGCACCATATTATACTTTTATTCGTTTTCGTC
>NW_007459219.1:0-351 GCF_000475195.1 Diaphorina citri | reverse complement strand
TTTTTGCTGTCTTCATCTCCAGGTGTGACGGTGTGGCCAGGGTGGGCTGAGTAACACACTGTGTTGCTTATCACACCCATTGGCTGTTCCGTCTCACATGGAGATGAAGCCACCTCCAACAGACTTTGTCTGATTTATAATGGGAGTGTCATTGTTGAATGGCTTCTCCCTCAAGCCCTTATAAAATTCAACCAATTTACTGATTACAATTGTATTTTTTACTATTAAATTGTAGATTGTAAATAAATATATTGAAAAAAAAAACTAAAGCTTATTCTAATTCTTCCTCCAGGATCTCCTGTCAGTGATGATCGAAGGTCCTCGTCGCACCCCGTACGAGGACGGGCTGTT
>NW_007459218.1:0-351 GCF_000475195.1 Diaphorina citri | reverse complement strand
GTAGTAGCCTACTGCTGGAGTAAAGGGACTTTTCAGTCCTATGCGAGCAGTATAAATAAGCACTATTATTATTACCTCCTGCCCTACGGTACTACGGAAAATCAAACCGCTTTGTGTGTTGCACATTGCATACTTGAAGTAATTTCCAGGCGTTCATACAATGGCATCACGGTGACTATCAGTGTGAATGGATTCGTTGTATGTTGTCTGACAGGATTGCGCGGAGGTCAGTCTCACAGCTCTAGTGTGTTGCACATTGCATACTTGAAGTAGTTTCCAGGCGTTCATACAATGGCATCACGGTGACTATCAGTGTGAATGGATTCGTTGTATGTTGTCTGACAGGATTGC
>NW_007459217.1:0-351 GCF_000475195.1 Diaphorina citri | reverse complement strand
TTGTGTGAAATAGTTAGGTGCTACCTCTGTAAAGTTGCTGTCAATAAAAAACAATATTTCATATTTTACAAAAATTCTTGTTTTATTACAAAATAAAAGTACAAAACTTGTTCGTATAGAAATTGGAAAAAGAAAAATTTTGATAGTCGCCAACTTCGGAGCCGGTTTTCTCCTAACTCCGCGCTAACACCGAAAAAATCATCAGTTTAACGATCCTAGAGGATTTTGCAACATTGAAATGGTGTTGACTTCGAAATTGATTTGGTCCATAATCATTAGGTGCCTTCAGAAATATTGTAATTTGAAACCTGAAATAAATAGGAAACAAACCGTTAATTGCGTTAGGTAATC
>NW_007459216.1:0-351 GCF_000475195.1 Diaphorina citri | reverse complement strand
TTGAAAATCTCACCACACCACTGGCTATTTTCACATGGTTTTTATTAATTTACACAAGACATTCTTCGCCCGTACCTACTTACTATGATCTTATGAACAAAGCGTTTTGGTTACCCGAGCGTTCCAAAGGGTCGGTGATTTAGAGAGGTGCAATAAAAGCTCTAGGGTTCTTCACTCGTAATCTACACGAAAAATTGTCAAAGAATGCCGACATTTTATAGCTCTTTGGTTTAGTTGGGTACGGACTGTCACGGTTAATAGACCAATGATATCCAATGATTAGTTTTCTTTTGTCTGAGAAAATTGTTTAACGGGTTAACGGTTTTACACTATTGGGAGGAAAAGTCATAC
>NW_007459215.1:0-351 GCF_000475195.1 Diaphorina citri | reverse complement strand
CCCAGAAATACCAAGTCCACCAGCCCCAGACAAGCCTGATCCTCCAGACAGACCTGATCATCCAGACAGACCTGAACCTCCAATACCAACCAAACCTGAACCCCCTGCCAGACCATCAATCCCAGAGAACCCTAGTCCTCCTGTCAGACAAATTCCCCCGATCCCAGCCAGACCCAGTCCCCCAGAGAGGCCAATTCCCCCAGCTAGGCCTGAACCCCCTGCCAGACCAATCCCAGAGAAACCTAGTCCTCCTGTCAGACCAATTCCCCCGATCCCAGCCAGACCCAGTCCTCCAGAGAGGCCAATTCCCCCAGCTAGGCCTGAACCCCCAGCCAGACCAATTTTTCATGC
>NW_007459214.1:0-351 GCF_000475195.1 Diaphorina citri | reverse complement strand
CCTCAAAGTGAAGATTTCTAGAAAATTTGCACCTGTTAACGGAAATTTTAAATTTAATTCCCGGATTTCCCGGATAGTAACGTTGACTTCGTCGAACGTGACCTACTGACTATTCCGAAATACTGGAGATTTTATTTGGAGTAGCAGGAAGCATGATAATATATGAGCATATGGGTGAAGTGGCAGAAAGATCTTCGAAGTTTTAAGAGATTCCCCGTATTCCCCGTAAATTTCCAGTACCTAAGTATGTACTTTTACATGATATCTAGTAAGAGTCAGCTCCCATGGCGTAGTGGTCACTGTACTCGCCTTGCACGCGGGAGACCCGGGTTCGATTCCCGGCGGGGTCAA
>NW_007459213.1:0-351 GCF_000475195.1 Diaphorina citri | reverse complement strand
GATGAAATGTGAAAGTAGTGAATATTTGGATTACAACTTGGTACTTTTTCAACATATATTTGGATTTTTGGAAAATTTTGAGAAATGTGACTATTAAATGAAACCACTCTCCAAAGTCTCCGAACAATAGATATTAGAAAGCTCGGGAATCTCTCTTCCATTTGAGATGGACCAATGGACATAATCTTATTTGTGAGAGTTACCTAGGGCCGAACTGCCACGAAATTCCCCGCTTTACAATGATAAGAGGAATTCCTCCATCACTATCAGTACCCAATCCAATGAAATCAGTTTAAACTTTCAATAATGAGTTTCTTCGCCTGAAATTGGCTGTCTACTAATGTTTCTCTC
>NW_007459212.1:0-351 GCF_000475195.1 Diaphorina citri | reverse complement strand
TGGTCCCAAAGTATCATAATGAGTTTACTTAGTATAAATATGTATAATGACTTAATGACATAGATAAATGATAGATATAAAAGCAAATATATCAAAAATAACTCTAACCTCATGAAAGTCATCTAAACAAACTTGAAAACCTTCAAAGTAAAATAGCTAGGACTTCAAACTCTTTAAAGTTTAAAAAAGCTAACTTCCAACAATATTCAACTTTCTGAATAAGAACTTCAAGTCCAATTTCAGACCAATTCAGCAAAACTTCATGTTTCCCGTAAACTTGGCCTTACTTTGCCAGCAAAGAATTGAAATAGGTTTCTTTGGTTGGCACTTCCGTGCATAGTTGATTGTAAG
>NW_007459211.1:9562-10505 GCF_000475195.1 Diaphorina citri | reverse complement strand
CACATAGAATAGCTCTCCTAGAAGCTAATCCTGACCAGGATTAAATGATAATCCGAGTTTAAAATTCGGCCCTTAGTCCAACAAACTGAGAAAGGATTTTGTGGGTTAGTCCGTTCTTCCTTTTGGCCCTTCATATGTACCTTTCTCCAAAATCCACTGAAGTTAATCAACTTCCTGAGTGATATTCAATGTTCTTCACAACACACTGGTCAGTCCTATTTGATTAATATAACTATTCGAATTGTCCTCCCCCGTATTCCAAGCACAAGGCCGAAAACTTCGACTCTGCCAGGAATCGAACCAAGGAACTCCAGTGTGCAAGCCGAGTGTCATTGGCCACGGAGGTTTCATGCTCTTGACAAGGAAGGTCTTATCGTTCCGAAATGAAATAGGGAACGAGGACAGGATAGGAGAAAGCCAACCGCTTCGAGAACGAACCTTATCCATTTAGGATAGAGTTCGTCCTGGGCGGAATCGAACCCACGATCTAGAGCTTACAAGCCAGACACGCCTCCCTCCAAGCTAACTAGGCTAGCAGGTTGTTATAAGATTTTCATGTTTTTGGAAGTCTGAGAGACCCATAACTTGAATAAAGACTTGAGAAATAAAGTTCATATAGTGGATATTTTTGTTATACCTCAGTGTTAAGGTAATGTTATACATCAAGCGCGCATTGTTTGCAAATAATGCGCGCTTGGTGTAACATTACCTGAAATACCGACAGCAGCCGGATCAACTCCGCGCACACACGAACGCTGTTTTTTTTTTAAGAGGTTTGACAGAGGCAATTGTAACTGCTTTGGTCTTATCGTCCCGAAATCGAAGAGAGAAGGGAGATAGGATAGGAGAAAGCCAGCCGTTCCGAGAACGAACATTATCCCAGCAGGATAAAATCCGCCCCAGGCGGGAATCGAACCCGCGGCCTAGCGCTTACAAGGCAGAC
>NW_007459211.1:0-1831 GCF_000475195.1 Diaphorina citri | reverse complement strand
AAAAAGGCTTTTATTGTTTTAATTTTTCCCTTTAAAAAAAGAAAAAAAAAAAAAAAAAAAAAAAAAAAAAAAAAAAGATCTTGAAATTTGTCGCGACGACCTATGAACTCAAAGCGAGAAAGTTTTAGATAACATTTCAGTCGTTAATTTAAGACCGGTTTTAGCGTTACCTATGTTGAGCTACGCCGAGGAAGGCCAATAAATGGATGAGTAACTTAAACATTATATTGGGAATAAAGGGAGAACGGGCTCTAGTCTTGATTTTAAATCATTACATGAAAGTAAAATAAAATCAAATCAAGAATAATAATAAACTGAATATTAAACAAATTAGGTAGGTACATAGGTACAGATTTTCTCTAATCACGATCGAATAAACTACGGGCTGAAAAATTCCCGGAGGGACCGGCCCAGCTTGGTATCCCATGTGGACCTTTTTCAAAGAAGTTTGATAGAGTGAACTTCAAGGTCTTATCGTCCCGAAAGCAAAGAGGGAAGGACGACAAGATAAAAAGCCAGCCGTTCCGAGAACGAACCTTATCTGTTTGGGATAAAATCCGCCCTGGGCGAGAATTTTAAAAGAGAAATCCTGAAACAAGGAAATAAAATGTAAGCAGTACCTAATCAGCTATTTTTATTTTTTACTTTCTATTACTACAGTATAGCGGAGCTATACTAGTAATGAATTTATTCTTATTTCGTATTTTCAGGAAGAATTCAAGTCAATGATAGAGTCGGCCGGGTTTCAATATGTCACCTACGAGAATCTGACATTCGGAGTTGTCGCCATTCATTCCGGATTCAAACTGTGACCCTCGAACTAGGAAGCTGGGTTAGAAACCGCGACCACAAAGCAGCATTGGTGTGACAAGTCAGATTCAAACTGTGACCCTCCAACTAGGAAGCTGGGTTAGAAACCGCGACTGCCACCAGAAAGCAGCATTGGTGACTGTCAGATCTCATTTCATCGAGCCTTGAGTGTAGAGAAGCTTTCTCAGGAGAATACCGCCACTTATGTAAATATGAGTCAAGAGGAAGAACGGACTAAGCCACACATAGGTACTTCGTTTCGATATATTTAGAGTCTAGGAGTTGTACACGGATGTACGGGATTCCCAATAACTTCTAAACTACAGCTGATATTGCTATAGTTCCTCTACTAGTGGTTAGAGTGCGTTTCAGACTGTGGCTTCGTCCCAAAAACTGAAAAAGGATTTTGTGCGTTAGTCCGTTCTTCCTTTTGGCCCTTCATATGTACCTTTCTCCAAAATCCACTGAAGTTAATCAACTTCCCGAGTGAAATTCAATGTTCTTCACAACACACTGGACAGTCCTATTTGATTAATATATAACTATTCGAATTGTCCTCACGAGGTTGAGTGCACCCCGTATTCCAAGCACAAGGCCGAAAAAACTTCGACTCTGCCAGGAATCGAACCAAGGAACTCCAGTGTGCAAGCCGAGTGTCATTGGCCACGGAGGTTTCATGCCCTTGACAAGGAAGGTCTTATCGTTCCGAAATGAAATAGGGAACGAGGACAGGATAGGAGAAAGCCAACCGCTTCGAGAACGAACCTTATCTGTTTAGGATAGAGTTCGTTCCGGGCGGAATCGAACCCACGATCTAGAGCTTACAAGCCAGACACGCCTCCCTCCAAGCTAACTAGGCTAGCAGGTTGTCATAAGGTTTTCATGTTTTTAGAAGTCTGAGAGATCCATAACTTGAATAAAGACTTGAGAAATAAAGTTCATAAAAGTGGATATTTTTGTTATACCTCAGTGTTAAGGTAATGTTACACCAAGCGCGCATTGTTTGCAAACAATGCGCGCT
>NW_007459210.1:0-351 GCF_000475195.1 Diaphorina citri | reverse complement strand
TTATCCTTGGATTTCATTATCATATTCCGGTTTGCTTCCTATCTATCTTCACAGTGCTATTAGGTTTTATACTGCGGCATCTTACGGTTTCATCTGCAAGATGTGTTACAGACACCCTCTTTGAAGTATCAGAGGAGTCATTGTTAAACAATTGGATCAACAAAGAAAGGTACATAACAAGTTCTAAATAAAGTGAAACAAAGTTTGATCAAGGGTTTGGTTAATGTATTCGGCATTCTCTGCCATGTTAGATATTAGTCGTGGGTTTGTTTCAGATGTTCTTTTGAAGCTTTTCAAGGGCGATAGCTCGAAATCTATCTGAGGCAGAAATAATCTTCAAAGCAGCCTTGG
>NW_007459209.1:0-351 GCF_000475195.1 Diaphorina citri | reverse complement strand
TTCTCTGTTCACAATTTTATAAATCATTCCTATTTATTTTAGTTCGTAGTCAAAATAATAAGTTCAGGCATTTCTCAGACATACTGTGTAGCAGACAGGATTATCACCTTGTATACAGGGAGTCTCGAAGGGTTGCGTTGAAAGAGAATGTAGTGTTGCAAATTTCAATGAACACTCTACTCTGTATATCCCGTTTGTAGTGTTACAAATTGCAATATGAGTAATCTAGGGTGACATAAACGATGTAACTTGTTACAGAAAATATGAAGAACTCTAGAAAACATGAGAGCATGTTTATTACGGATTGAGAATTAAAATGACTAGACTATACGATAATTACATGAGGTGGTA
>NW_007459208.1:0-351 GCF_000475195.1 Diaphorina citri | reverse complement strand
GGACGACTTTGCGTTACCTTGACCTTGAAAATAAAATCGAATGCACACTCATGAGAGCCGAGGCCTACATTAAAGTCAGACCAAACCCTTCTCACTTTTTCGCTAATATCTGAGTCGCTCCGCGTCAGAGTGCATTGGGGATTTCACTATTGGTTAGAAAACAAAATTTCCTATTATGTTCACTATTGTTTGACATATTTACTCAGTACCGGTCCGGATTAAAAAGCGGTTAAAATTCAGCAAGATCCAACGAAAAATCATCTTTGCTCCTTTACTGTGGGGCGAACTCCGAAAATTGGGAGCAGCCACGGGTACATCACTGTTTGGACTCCTGCCCCCCCCCCTCTCGAC
>NW_007459207.1:0-351 GCF_000475195.1 Diaphorina citri | reverse complement strand
AAGTGGATAAGAAATCGCGAGGATAAAAACAACCTTAAGGTAAACAAACCTTAAGGTAACCTTTCACCTTGGAAACACAATCTCTAACCTTGGAAAAACTAGCTTAACCTTGGAAACACAATCTTGAGATAACTTTCTTTAACCAACCTTAAGATAACCTTTAACCTTGGAAACACAATCTCTGACCTTGGAAAAACTAGCTTAACCTTGGAAAAACTAGCTTAACCTTGGAAACACGGTCTTGGAAAAATGCCCTTAAGGTAAACCTTGAAATAACCTTGGAAAAACAACCTTCAAATAAACTTGTTTAACCTTGGAAAAACAACCTTCAAATAAACTTGTTTAACCTTG
>NW_007459206.1:0-351 GCF_000475195.1 Diaphorina citri | reverse complement strand
CCCGTCCATCCTTTATTATTACGATAGTAATAATAATAATGAAAAAAATAATGAAAAAAAAATCTGGTGTGAAGATCACACGACTTTCTATGAGGGACTGTCCGATTTTTACCAAATTGTTACAGTCGCGTCCTTGAACCATAGGTACCGGGATATCATACCAAATTTCATCGCTTTACGACACACCGTTCTTGAGATATTTTGTTCACAACTTTTCACTTTTTCCCATTTAAACCTGTAATACGTACAACGTACAGACCATGGGCTAAAAACCACTTTTTTGACATCGGGGGATCCCAAAACGGATATTTCCAACCATTTCCCGATTTTGAAAATTTGGACCGATTGCAA
>NW_007459205.1:0-351 GCF_000475195.1 Diaphorina citri | reverse complement strand
ATAGAGTTATTGCATACCTAACAAAGTTATAAAAGTGATAAACACTTAACAGACAAGTGAAATACAAAGTCAAGGATACTCGTAAATTTATTCGCGGAAATGCAGAGTATCGGATCGGAAACACGAAAAAAGTTGGTGTCAAACATCGAACATGTCAAAACACACATTACCTAAATGACAGAAACAGGCACAGTATTTTAAGATGACTACAGAAAAGTGGTCATTCGTTTCTAATATCGAAATGTAACTTCTGGGGTTTTATCTCTTTCAATCTGGTCCACAGTTGTCGGGTTGTCTGAAGGAGAAGATCGAGTACAGCTCTATTGATGAGGTGGACATTGTGGATAGACT
>NW_007459204.1:0-351 GCF_000475195.1 Diaphorina citri | reverse complement strand
GAAGAAAAAACCTTTTTCTTATAATGCAGAAATAGAATTTTTAAATGTTTCTCTATCAATGTCGTCTTACAACATTTTAGTCTGCTATTAATCAACTTTTCTTTTTCCTGAACAACCCTGTATTTATACCCCCTGACAAACAGTTTTCCAATCTAAACGGTGCTCTATTTGACGACTACTATATTAACCTAGATGCTATTACCTTCTTGATTGCCTAATAGAAACTTAGGTGGTAATTTGACTCAAGTCTGTGCGTGTTCCGAGTGATATAATAAGCCCCAAGGGTGAAATCCACAATAAAAAGTCAATTCCAGCTATACCTATATTCTATTCTACATGTAGAATGTTATG
>NW_007459203.1:0-351 GCF_000475195.1 Diaphorina citri | reverse complement strand
CAATTAGAGTGGGAAAAAAAGGTCAATTAGAGTGGGGAAAAAAGGTCAATTAGAGTGGGGAAAAAAGGTCAATTAGAGTGGGGAAAAAAGGTCAATTAGAGTGGGAAAAAAAGGTCAATTAGAGTGGGGAAAAAAGGTCAATTAGAGTGGGGAAAAAAGGTCAATTAGAGTGGGGAAAAAAGGACAATTAGAGTGGGAAAAAGGTCAATTAGAGTGGGAAAAAAGGTCAATTAGAGTGGGGAAAAAAGGTCAATTAGAGTGGGGAAAAAAGGACAATTAGAGTGGGAAAAAAAGGTCAATTAGAGTGGGGAAAAAAGGTCAATTAGAGTGGGGAAAAAAGGTCAATTAGAG
>NW_007459202.1:0-351 GCF_000475195.1 Diaphorina citri | reverse complement strand
ACAACAACAACAACAACAACAACAACAACAACAACAACAACAACATCAACAACATCAACAACAACAACAACAACAACATCAACAACAACATCAACAACAACTCACGGTAATAAGAGGATCTGTAGGTACCTACGTTACCTACTAATCATGTTAAAATACATACTTAGAAAAAAGGAGTGAGATCCCCCACAAAAACACAAATGTGAAAAAAAAAAAAGGCCAAGTTCCTATCCAAAAATGTCGGCCTATAAAAGTGGTGAGATCAGAAAATATAGGCCAAGTCTGCATTCCCAGTTTTTCGTGCCTTTTGAATCTTAATTCCTTCAACCTTCTCTCAGTTTCAACTTGGCT
>NW_007459201.1:0-351 GCF_000475195.1 Diaphorina citri | reverse complement strand
AAGGAATGTTATCCATTGTGAAGAGGAAGAAAATAAAATGAAATTATTTACAAGTAGGTAAAATCAAAATAATAATCTATCAGCAAACATTTCATATTCAAACAAATCATACGACAATTTTATACTTATATTAGGTAATTATTATTTTTAAAATTAAATAACTAAATCCAAGTGGTCTAAATTTTATTCTTAAATCTCTATATGAAAAAGTACGCAGTATTTACAGTTTCGAAAAAATATCTAGTACCGCCTCCCCACACACCATCAATATTGCTATCTTATATTATAAGAACGAGATCCATTCACAGTTCATAGTTCACACACTGATCGCTCTATCTCTAGAACCACAAC
>NW_007459200.1:0-351 GCF_000475195.1 Diaphorina citri | reverse complement strand
GATCTCAGAACGATTGAGGGCCGAAATTTTTGGAAAGGAACTTGGCCTAATTTTTTACATTTATGTTTTTGGTGGGATCTCATTCCTTTTTGTAAAGATATACCTACCTAGGTACGGTTTCATTTTTTTCCTCTTCGTTTTATTGGATATTCAGGACGTAAAGTTTTTTTACGTTTGGGCTTCGGTTCTTCTGGGTCACTTTGAGCCTCAATAATGGTAGGATGTATCGTCCATTCACGGTCCTTAATTTTTTTTCCTACGGGACGATGTATTTTTTTTTTAGGCTTGCCAAACGTCCCGAATTGGCCGGGACAGTCCCGAATTTCAGGGGGTGTCCCGGCGTCCCGTTCA
>NW_007459199.1:0-351 GCF_000475195.1 Diaphorina citri | reverse complement strand
CACTGCTTGTCTGCTTGTCTTAGTAGCGCGTAGTCGCCTATTCGGGACGGATTATGCTTATATGAAACCTATTCGGGACGGATAATGCTTTTATGAAACCTATTCGGGACGGATTATGCTCTTATGAAACCTAGTCGGGACGGATCATGCTTTTATGAGACCTATTCGGGACGGATTATGCTTTTATGAAACCTAGTTGGGACGGATCATGCTTTTATGAGACCTAGTCGGGACGGATTATGCTTTTATGAAACCTAGTCGGGACGGATTATTCTTTTATGAAACCTAGTCAGGACGAATCATGCTTTTATGAATAAAACCTAGTCGGGACGGAGACGAAACGTATTTGGG
>NW_007459198.1:0-351 GCF_000475195.1 Diaphorina citri | reverse complement strand
TTGTTTGTTATTTTCATTGTGCGAACGGAACAATGTCACAATTTTATCAAAGAGTAAAGGTAGAAACACACTACTTACTATCATGTCATGTGAGCTCACGTGACGTGATAGTAGTGTGTTACTGCCTTCAGACATGCTATCCTAGTTCGCTTCGAAGAGGTTTGATAGAGGGAACTGTAACTGCCGAGGTTTTATTGCCCCGAAATCGAAGAGAAAAGAAAGAAAGAATAGGAGAAAACCAGCCGTTCGTAAAACGAATATTATCCATTGACGATAAAATCCGCCCCGGGTTGAAATCGAACCCGCGGCCTACCCGCTTACAAGGCAGACGCGCTACCAATCAAAGCTGGC
>NW_007459197.1:0-351 GCF_000475195.1 Diaphorina citri | reverse complement strand
AAGAAGAACGTGGATGGATGACGTGAAGGAATGGACAGGATTGGTGACATATGAAGAAGTGAAGAGGATGGCAGAGAAACGAGAGGAGTGGAAACACAAAGTAGAAGAAATACAGCTACCTTCTGAATAGAAGACGCTACAAATGAATGAATGAAGATTGACGAAGCACAGGTTACACCAGTTAAAGCCCATTCCCACTTGCCGTTCAGATAAAAAATCGTGTCGTGCGTAGTGGGAACGCTCTCATTTAAGTTACATTGCATAAGTGGGAACGGAGGAGGACCTTAGAGAGAAGGGATGGAGAAAAGAGGAAGCATTGGATAGACGGAAATGGAGGAGTAGAATACAAGA
>NW_007459196.1:0-351 GCF_000475195.1 Diaphorina citri | reverse complement strand
CTGAGTGAGGCCGGGAAAAGCCAGCAGCTCGATCGCCCAACTGGTCACCAATCCGGATACTAACCACGCGCAATGTTGTTCAGTGATCAACCGAAAACTGGTGTTAACTGTTTCCAACGTTCCATCATCGCTGGATTCACAATAAAAAAGAAACAGGTATTTTTGTAACTTGTAACCCAACACCAGCTTAGCTGAAAGGGTTACAATAACTTTCATTAACTAAATATTGTTATCGTAATAATATTCATGAGCTTCAATCAAAAGCTTACTTACTTTTTATGTAATTTTCCTACCTATGTGTTGTTGATTCAATAATAAATAGGTATAAAAGTATTTTCTTGGAGAAAAAAA
>NW_007459195.1:0-351 GCF_000475195.1 Diaphorina citri | reverse complement strand
AAGCTGGGCCCGTCCCTCCGGGAATTTTTTAGCCCGTAGTTTATTCGATCGTGATTAGAGAAAATTAGTACCTATGTATCTACCTATCAGTACCTATGAAAATCAGTACCTATGACAGACAGACAGACCGACCGACAGACGACACCAAAGCGAATACAATAGCCCGTCCCTGATACCTTTTTTTATTACTGTCGTAATAATAAAGGAAGGACGGGCTAAAAAGGGAGAAGAGAGGGAGGAAAAGTGTTCTCGAGAGAAAAAAAAAAGGAGAGAGCCAGTGGCGTAGCGTGGTCTAAATTCAAGTGTAAGGCGTGTAGGGTACTAATTTCCATCATCCATGCTCTTCATGGA
>NW_007459194.1:0-351 GCF_000475195.1 Diaphorina citri | reverse complement strand
TCCCGAAAGTGGTTTTTCCTGTACTACTGGAAAATGGTACGACTTTTCCGAAATTTTCCTTCGCCAAACGATGTAAACAGCCGTTTTGCATATTGCCTTATGGTCAGTCAGCTAATTTTCGCACTCCTTATGGCCAATCAGTTGAATTTTGTGTAATCAGTTTTTTAGGTATACCTAATTAGGAGGTTCAAATTATTATTTTTCAAAAAGAGGTTTGATAGAGGGAACTGTAACTGCTAAGGTCTCAACGTCCCAAAATCGAAAAGAGAAGGAAGATAAAAAATCTGGTGTGAACATCACACGACTTTCCTTATCCTATTGAATGATGCTTATTTGAGTGTTCTTTTACCC
>NW_007459193.1:0-351 GCF_000475195.1 Diaphorina citri | reverse complement strand
CGATATCTGAAACATCAAATCTAGTAATTACACATCAACATTTGAAAATAAATTGAAGTTCTAATGATATTTATGTTCACAAGTTATCCTTTTTTGATCAGAAGATTTGATCAAGATAAAATCATCAGCAAAAGCAGGAGCTGTACAGCACAGTCGTAATCATTATTGTTTAATTAATTTGTTCAAACTATCTGTTAAAGTAAATACGAAAATGCTAGACCAAGATAATAATCAGCATCGCACATTGACGCTCAACTTAAACCTTACAATTATCATTTTTCAAGATGACTCGTAAAAGTGGTGGTAAAAACAATGGATTCAATGAATCTCCTCAGTCGAGTTCAAGTGAGC
>NW_007459192.1:0-351 GCF_000475195.1 Diaphorina citri | reverse complement strand
TTTATCTATGAATTTTGTGTACCGTATGTAGATTTCATCTATGATTATTGTTTAATTGTTTACAAATGACAGTATTATTATCTTGTTATTTTTGTAGTAATATTTTATATTGTAGGATGCAAAGTCACTAGAAATAAAAAATGACAGTTCAAAATAAGTTTTCTTTACATGTTTGAGGACTCTAAATTTTATTCCAACATAATGTGACCGTCCAGTGTCAATCCATAGTGTCAATCCTGACATCAACCATGCCCATTATTATGACACACATTTTCAAGTAAATTAGAAATTGATGTAGCCAGCTATCTAATGCAATCATATTCTTGTTTTTGCAACACCATTTTTAATGAT
>NW_007459191.1:0-351 GCF_000475195.1 Diaphorina citri | reverse complement strand
GCACCTAGAATGAGAAATGGAAGGAGCGTCAGAGAAAAAGTAAAATTATTCGATACCTAATATTTAGCTACTTTCTTTACCTACCCAGGGCCGTATTTAGAGGGGGAGGGGCGGGGAGCTGCGCCCCTTTTGAGCTAAGACTCCAGACTACGGAATTTTGAAGCCTTCAACCCTGGTTCGTCACTGTTTCGACTCTCGGACCCCCTCGAAACAATCTTATCTACGGCCCTGTAAATAACTGTTTAAAGAGTTTCTTAACTATTAGGTACTTGATATCCCTTGAGATATCAGCCTAAGTTTGCCCTTCTAACTTACCTACCCTTATGAAAAAAAAAAAAAAAAAAAATCTAC
>NW_007459190.1:0-351 GCF_000475195.1 Diaphorina citri | reverse complement strand
TTTTAGTGTTGGTTAACCCTTTGATATCTTTGAGGTCTAAATAATTTGTTAACATGCCGATTATGGATCTGTTTTTAGTCCGTCCTCCCTTTATTAGTAATGTTTTGAAAGATAACTATGTAGTAAAGTAATGTTTTGAAAGATACCTAATGTCAATATCGGGATTTGTTTTCTTTCTGTTTTAGTTTTGTTTTCTTTTTTAACTATTGGTAGGTAACTGAACTTATCGTTTTTTCCTAAAACATCATACGTACATAAAACATAAATGTCACCCAAAAGCATAAAAATAAAAATCTTTAGTGTGGACTGAACAAAAAAAAAAAACGTACACGTTTGAGTGAAATTTTAGTC
>NW_007459189.1:0-351 GCF_000475195.1 Diaphorina citri | reverse complement strand
AAGGTATATTCTATTTTATTCTAAACAATAACAAGTTTTCGTTCGCTATCCACAGACGTCAAACTCGACAACCAGTCAGCCTCAACTGCCACAGCTGCAGATTCAAATCCAACCCCAGCAACAACAACAGCAGCAGCAACAGAGACAGCGGGTGATAATTCAGCAGAATCAGCAGACAGGGGGTGCCACCACATTCCTGCAGCAGATGAGCAAACAGGACCTTGAGGCACAGATACAAAAACATCAGTTACTACTCGAACAACAATTGCAACAGGTACTAGTTTTATAAAGAGTGTGGCTGGGTTGCTTTAAACAGGGAGTAGTAGTCTGGCTGGGGGATAGCAACAAAGG
>NW_007459188.1:0-351 GCF_000475195.1 Diaphorina citri | reverse complement strand
TGGAGATGTCTACAAAGCAGATTGCCAAATTTGTATTCTGTTCTCTTGCTTTTTCGATCAATTGCCTGGTGGAAAACACCATATCTGTTGTTGAGCGGTTGCATCTAAATCCGCTTTGCGTTTCATCCCAGTACTGTTCAAGAAATGGGACTAATCTGTTATAGATAACTCGCGCCAGCACTTTACCGGGAATTGAAAGGAGTGAGATCCCGCGGTAGTTATCACAGCTGGTTTTTTTTCCCTTTTTTGAAGATAGGGACAATTTCTGAGTTACGCCACTCTTGGGGTACTGATCTTTCCTCCCATATCTTTCCAAATAGGTTGTACAGCATTTGTACTGATACTCCAGTT
>NW_007459187.1:0-351 GCF_000475195.1 Diaphorina citri | reverse complement strand
CCGTGTTTTATGGGCAATTTCGATAATTTTCCGGCCACACAAACTCTCACACACTTAAGTTAAAATTTTCTTTTACTATTTACATTTTTTATTTTTAGTCTTTGAAGTATAGATTTTATTTTTTCTTCGAAGAAAATTCGGCCTTTAATTCTTTAATTAGGAATACTTGAACACCTGAATTACTTCAGGAAATACCTGAACTTTTTACCCATCATGTTGGTACTTCCCTGTGATTAAACAATATTTCATCTCTCTAATACCAGATAGAAACATTAGAAGCCAGCCTAGTTAGCTTAGTTGGTAGTGCGTCTGCCTTGTAAGCGCTAGGCCGCGGGTTCGATTCCCGCCCGG
>NW_007459186.1:0-351 GCF_000475195.1 Diaphorina citri | reverse complement strand
TTGTGGAGGATTATGACCTACGACACTAGTTTTGGCGGTTTGTTAGTTTTTTTCGGGTTCAACCGGAGAGAGAAGAAAAACAGAAAGAAAATGACGCACATGTACTTATACATAGAGGAAAGAGAGAGAAAGATAAAGAAAAAGGGAAGAGGAAGTAGGAGAGAGAGAGAGAACAGAAAGGGACAAAAACTTTGATAATCAAATTAGCCAAACTAAAAAACTAAAGAGAGAGAGAGGGCGAAAGAATAGCGAGAAAGAGAGCCAGACGGAGGTAGATAGAGATAATGTACAATGTAGATACCAAAAGAAATAAAGAAATAACTTAATCAAATTAAATGTATTACAGCTCTC
>NW_007459185.1:0-351 GCF_000475195.1 Diaphorina citri | reverse complement strand
TTGAGCATAAATGCTTGTCACAAATTCCGTTCCCTGCTTAATGCGCAACGCAAAATTTCATGGCTTGACTTGGACTCGAACCACCAACCTCCAGATCCGAAGTCTGCCGCGCTAACCACTACACCACTGAGGTTGGTTAAGGTCTTATCGGCCCGAAAGCGAAGAGAGAAGTAAGACAGGATAAGAGAAAGCCAGACGTTCCGAGAACGAACTCTGTTTGTTGAGGATAAAATCCGCCCCGGGCGGGAATCGAATTCGCGACCTAGCGCTTACAAGGCAAACGCGCTACCAACCACGCTAATCCAAAAGGTATTCAATTTCAAGATGATAATGATGAGGAAGAGAGAGGGG
>NW_007459184.1:0-351 GCF_000475195.1 Diaphorina citri | reverse complement strand
TGCCATCTGACAAATTCTAAATAATTAGTATATTTCAAAGATGCCAAAAAAGATAATGGACAATATCCTGATTTGGCACCGTGCCAAAACCAAATGGAATGATGTCAAAATCGGATAATGTAGGACTCACTCATCTTGTTTTGGCCTCCAACACCGTTCAAAAGTGTGTTAAACGTTGACAATAGAAGATGGCAAAACAGGATCTTGTTTTGCCCTAAAAAATTGTTCAAAAATGCGTTTTACGTTGAAAATGGAAGATGGCAAAATAAGATGTCTTTTTTAAAAGGCTATTATCTCAGTTCCTGGTAATGACGAAGAAATTATTCTTAAACAGATTAATACCTTATTCTC
>NW_007459183.1:0-351 GCF_000475195.1 Diaphorina citri | reverse complement strand
AAAAAATGCACTCATATTTCGTCTGCAACTATTTCAACGGGTTACTTTCTGGTGTTTCTCGAGTTGACCCTGCGTCTAAATAGGAAGTATTATATTTCTTATCGCCCATCTGACGAGAGGCATACTACGGGATGGGCATGCTACGACAATCTGGAGATTGGTGGTTCGAGTCCAAGTTAGCGTATTGTTCTTCTTAACCTTTTTCTACTTATACAGGGTCGGCGTGGCGTTTCTTGTCAGTCTCTTCCAGGCAGCCCTATTGTGTACCTCATGCCCTGTTAAGCATTTATACTTAACACAGTTAAAAATCTTTTTATTTTCTATATTTTTCATCATTAATATTATTACATT
>NW_007459182.1:0-351 GCF_000475195.1 Diaphorina citri | reverse complement strand
ACGACCAGTTGGATAGACGATGACCATCAAGACCTAGCCGAGGGCCAAGGAGTTAAGGATTGACTGATGGCGCGGACTCAACGGTAAATGACTTTAATGAACACATTATGTTGAATGCAGTGCTGATAGTGAAGATAGGGAAGATGATGTACATAGGTACATGTAAGTAATAGACATAGCACTATCATTGGAGAAAAAGCACTGCCTCGATTAGCTGATGAAATGTAAGAGGAAATATTGGATCAATTTATTGGACAAATTTTAAGATTTGTGATGCCAGCCTAGTTAGCTTGGTTGGTAGTGCGTCTGCCTTGTAAGCGCTAGGCCGCGGGTTCGATTCCCGCCCGGGGC
>NW_007459181.1:0-351 GCF_000475195.1 Diaphorina citri | reverse complement strand
GGGCGGGAATCGAACCCGCGGCCTAGCGCTTACAAGGCAGACGCACTACCAACTAAGCTAACTAGGCTGGCTATTTATATTTCCTACACCTAAAGTCTCGGAGTGGGCTTTTTGTGTATGAAAACTAGAAGAAGATGAAAACTATAAGGGTTATTAAGGAGCGCGGTAGCGCTCCGCCCCGCCAAGTCAAGAAAGTTTGACAGCGCTACTAGAGATATTATACGCGACAGGGAAAGTAGCCGTTTTCAGGTAGTTGTAGGGGGACAACTACAGATGATGGAAGAAAACGGATTGCGTGTGTGTGTTCGGGCATGAAAGTAGACCACGTTGAAAAAAAAATTCATCAAAATC
>NW_007459180.1:0-351 GCF_000475195.1 Diaphorina citri | reverse complement strand
TGCATAAGTGTAGACAAAGCTGACAAAGCTTAAGGCAAAGGACAAGTGTACACAGAGCTTCTTAAGGTAGAAACACACTACCATCACGTCTCGTGAGCTCACGGGACTTGATGGTAGTGTGGCTGTCCTGAACGAGGTTAACTACAATATTATGGGAAAACTTTGAACTACGTCTTTCTGACTTCCCATGAGTTCACGTGACGTGATGGTAGTGTGTTTCTACCTTTACCCCCGCAGCATTACTACTTGTACTTATAGCTGTTAGCTTTTATATTTATACTAGCTGAATTCCGTCGCTTCGCTCCGGAATCCCGCTAGTTTATCCCGAGGCATGGCCAAACTTGTGGAAAA
>NW_007459179.1:0-351 GCF_000475195.1 Diaphorina citri | reverse complement strand
AAACCCAGTAGTGTCAGAAGATGTAGAAGATTGCACAGAATTATTCCTTCTCTTGTACTCCTCTGACACTATCCAGAATTTATTAAAAAACAAGGAGGTAAAACAGATCCGTGCATGGATTAGGTTAGCACAGTTGATGGAGGAGAATGGACACCCAATTCCCAGTAGTTCACGTTTGGATGCTGCATTGAAAGCCAAGCAAAAATTTTTCAACCTGAAGAGAAAATATGTGAATTTCATCAAGAATCCGAAGCAGATTGGAGCAAAGGGAAACCGTAGACCAAAGTATTTCCAACTGCTCAAAGAGACATTCAGTGGAAACATATATTCTGAATTATCTGAAGATACTTC
>NW_007459178.1:0-351 GCF_000475195.1 Diaphorina citri | reverse complement strand
TACATAATAATGTTTCTATTTCTCAAACCAATAATCAGGAAAAGTCTGAGACATCTGTTCACCCTGTTGCTTCAGATCAACTTCAAAAGTTCTCTAAAAAACCTAATTATACGTTCGGTGACATTATTGATATTTCTAGCGTTAACGATAATTTAGTTGATAACCTAAGTAATTCTACTTTCTCATTTGAAAATTTTCCCCCGCTCCTACAACCCCGAAAGATCTTACTTTGATTAGTCCCTGTCCACAAGATGCACTTGTGACTAGGGATAGTTACCATGTTCCTCTTATTCATAATAATGCATACCTATATCATAATAGCAGAACTTGTACAAACTCAATGCTAGTACA
>NW_007459177.1:0-351 GCF_000475195.1 Diaphorina citri | reverse complement strand
CCACTAGTTTATTTTGAGGGGCTTTTATTCTGAGTGGGTTTTACTACTGAAAGCCACTAGTTTATTTTGAGGGGCTTTCACGCCTATTTGATCTCAAAGGTAAAAGGTCCACTGATTCACTTTGTCCACTAGAAAAGCAATAAGCTTCATTATTTCCACTTACCTACATCTTCATTTTCAATTAAAAATCAAATCTAATAGAAAAAAAATGAAATTTCCTTTAATAGCTTTATCCTTTCTCTCTCTTACTTTTTTCTAAGTATTGTTCTCTCTCTCTCTCTCTCTCTTTTCTCCCTCTCTCTCTCTTTTCTCCCTCTCTCTCTCTCTTTTTTCTCCCTCTCTCTCTCTTTT
>NW_007459176.1:0-351 GCF_000475195.1 Diaphorina citri | reverse complement strand
TTTTTTTTTTTTTTTCTCAGTGTACTTACCTACAGTCCGTGTCCGCCAATGTCACCAACTTTAGATTTGGAATCTCCAGTGATTTGCCACATGAATCGCTTTCTCGTTTTTAATGTCAGGTCATCCGGAGTGCACGTTTGCTCTAGTCGATTGCAGATCAGGAGATGGTCTTGAGCCTTCTCCACACTCGCAGTCAGCGTGTTCACCTAAAGGTGTGTCCACACATGGTCGACCGGCTGTCGATCGATGTCGACTGAACCGTCCACACTTGACAACATAAATTCTCCTCGTCGATCGACGGCCGGTCGACTATGTTTGGACACACCTTAACCGTAAAGTCAAAGTAGTACC
>NW_007459175.1:0-351 GCF_000475195.1 Diaphorina citri | reverse complement strand
GGCATTCTGTTCATAGAATTTGTGCTAGTAGTTTTGAGCGCAACCTATTTCTAGAAACCCTTGAGGTGGTTCTGCAAGAAAAATGTGTCCTTCATGGCCAAGGGTCATCTTTGGTATCTATGTATATCAGAATATGGTGTCAGGTGCACTATTAACGAAAACGAACCAAAACTGGACAAAGGAAAACATAAAAGCAGTAATGCTACGTATAATATCGATACAAATTCATCAAGATCCCTTGTAGAATATATAGAAGCGAACTTGGATTTTAGACATCCTTGAAAACCCAATACAAGTTGCCAGGTTGCCACCTTCCTTGATCTCATTCCAACCCTGGAACCTGTTGGGGAT
>NW_007459174.1:0-351 GCF_000475195.1 Diaphorina citri | reverse complement strand
CATCGTCATCTGTTTTTTCACTCACGTAAGTACCACAAAGGTCGACGGATTTATCAGTCGGTTTGTATTGGTGTGGATGACGTTTGTGCCGTGGCGTAAATGACATAACGCAAAGGTGCTTGATTTTATGCAGGGAGACGTCCGCCGGTCGCGTAGAGTCGCTTGGATTTTTTATTCATTTTATCACGTCTACTCTGTTTTATCCGAGGACGATTCCCTTTTTGTTTCTTCAATTTTTTTAATCTTTCCAATTTTAGTGTTTTTTTTTCTTCTTAGAAAGTACCTATTATTGAAAATGGCAGGCGAAATTCTAGACTAGACTTTATTGAAGCCGTTTTTTTTTTTTTTTTT
>NW_007459173.1:0-351 GCF_000475195.1 Diaphorina citri | reverse complement strand
GTTGATGATATCCTCGGCAAAGTTCACATAGTACTCTGGCATACACACCCCCTTACACCGCACGTACCCGGTGCGGAAGGAGCAGGTGAATTTGGACCGAAGGAGCTTCCCGATTTCGGTCTCGTCTGAGACGCTTTCGAATTGGAGCATCTTCACTGGAAGGTGAAAAGAGGAAAGATTAATTTGCTATCCTTAGGTGCTATTAAGATGTGCCCACACATGGTCGACCCCGTCGATCAAAAAGGTGAAGAGGTGAATCTAGGTATCTTGTCAAGGAAATGTACGGTTTTAGTCGACGTCGATTGACCATCGATCGACGTATCTTTAAACGTATACACTATTAATATCGAC
>NW_007459172.1:0-351 GCF_000475195.1 Diaphorina citri | reverse complement strand
TTGCTTTTCACTCAAGAGTCCAACAATATTTTTCACTAGATCGTACGCCGGCGGCGTCGTTTTTCGATAAATTTAGATGTTTCGAAACGAAAGGAAGCAACATGTACCTAACTCATTTCCCACATCGTTTGTTTGATATCGTTGATCTGATCTATACAATCCATCAACATTTTTGTGACAACTCAATGAAGTCCACGCGCAGGCCGGAAATACCTAGGAGCGAGGAGTATAATACCCACTGAAAAGTATGTAGGTAAAGGACCCAAAATTTCCAGAAAAAATAGAGCCCAATCTTATTTTGTTCCAAATAGCAAATAAATTCCTCAAAAAATTACGAGAAAAAAATTTAAT
>NW_007459171.1:0-351 GCF_000475195.1 Diaphorina citri | reverse complement strand
GAGAACTTCGGACTAACTCCACTCAAAACAAAACATCTCACAACTCAAAGTGCTGAAATTTCCGAGAGGAGAAAAAAAGTTGAAAACTTTTTTTAACAAAAGGATCCTAAATTTCTCCACAGTGTTTCATTTAAATTAATTTTTTCCTTTAAAAGTTGGAAGTAAAAAATATTGTATGAAAATATAATTATGAATAATGAAAGTGTTTTCAGCACAAAACATTGGGTAAGCCTTTTTTTAAGCGCACAATTTATTTATCATTAAAAAAAAAGTAAAAATTACAGCATGATTTTCACTTTAGAAAAAAAAAAAAAAACACCAACACAAGACACATGGGAAAATGTATCACAT
>NW_007459170.1:0-351 GCF_000475195.1 Diaphorina citri | reverse complement strand
TGTGAAGAGTAAAAGTTATTTGTGTTCTTCTTTTCAAGATGAATCTTCACAAAGTTACATCAGAATCTATCAAGATATAGATTTATTTTACGAGTGTTATAGTTATACCTGTGAAGAGTAAAACAGCAATTAGTGAAAGAAGAACAAATTGAAACCTTCGAGAAGAAGTTTATATTCTGACAATGTTGATAGAATTTACAGTAGCCCTTGTGAAACCACCTGTACGATCATTTTAATAAAGCAACTCCGCGATAAGATCGTCCAGTTTACCACGCAAATACCTCAACGTCTACGCCACCGAGGCAAGTTGCTTTCTCTCACCTCATGGAATTCCGCTCGGCAGTTTTGCTG
>NW_007459169.1:0-351 GCF_000475195.1 Diaphorina citri | reverse complement strand
AATGGTATGTTATTTAAGGAATAAATCGAAAAAATCCGAAAAATTAGGTTTAACCCCCACCCCTGGGGGTTAAACCTGGGTAATTGTTGCTCCTTTGAAATTCTATCAAGTGCATGGGGTATCAAATGAATTGTTTCGGTGTGGACAGTCTATTTATGATGTTTACAACAACAAAAAAGTGAAATTGCAAAAAAATTGCCCTCGTAGGGCCCCCCACCCCTGCATGCTGAGTAACTGTTGCTCCCTTGAAATCCTATCAAGTGGGGTATAAAATAATTGTTTCGGTGTGAACAGTCTATTTATGATGTTTACAACAAAAAATAGTGAAATTGTTTGTTCGCACCCTGTACT
>NW_007459168.1:0-351 GCF_000475195.1 Diaphorina citri | reverse complement strand
TGCGGCGTTCACTAGAAGAGATTCGCCAGGAGGGGAAGTGAAATGATCCAGAGAACCATAAAGCCAATAATAATAAAGGAAGGACGGACTAAAAACACGCATCAACGCGGAGTCGAGTTCGCATCAACACTGCGTTGGAATAAAAAAACAGAACTACAGTGTCAAGGGTTTTCTTAGACGTCACACATTTTGATTTACACAGGCCACAGTATTTCTTAAAATCTGTATTTAGCTGAATGAAATCTCTCTGCGGTAAGATCTCGGGCATTAATAATACGATGGTTAACCCCGTATATTATTTTGTTATCAATGCAAGAGGCCTAGACCCAAACACACGCAGTCAATATATTA
>NW_007459167.1:0-351 GCF_000475195.1 Diaphorina citri | reverse complement strand
ATGAATGAAACTATGGCGTACAAATACAATGTTGTAGAAATCTGGAAATACAAATACAACAGAAAGTCTATCTCTGTGACTGAGTGGAATACAAATACAACAGAAAGTCTATCTCTGTGGCTGAGTGGTCAAGAGCACTGACTCTCAACCCGGAGGTGCAAGTTTCAAATCCCGGCCAGGGCGGAATGTTTTTATTAATAAAAAGTTCATTTTGTAGGTATTTTAAAAAAGTGGAAATCTAGTTTATAAAATAAAGGAAAAAAATATTATGTAACTAGGGCGAACCCGTCGCGTTGCTTCCCCCCCCCCACACACACACACCACACACCCATCACACCACACACCCATCAC
>NW_007459166.1:0-351 GCF_000475195.1 Diaphorina citri | reverse complement strand
TTTTTAATTGAGGGATCTAAATTAAATAATGTCAGAAATAACATCACAACTCATACAACCACTGGTACGCATAAAGACGAATGGTACGCATAAAGATGACTAGTATGCATAAAGACCACTAGTACGCATAAAGACAACTAGTATGCATAAAGACGGCTGGTACGCTTAAAGACGTCTAGTATGCATAAAGACGACTAGTACTCTTAAAGACGACTGGTACTCTGAAAGACGACTAGTACACCTAAAGACCACTGGTAGGTACGCATAAAGATGACTAGTACGCCTAATGACAACTGATAAGCATAAAGATGATACACACCAAACCCCGTAAGCATAAACACATAAAATACA
>NW_007459165.1:0-351 GCF_000475195.1 Diaphorina citri | reverse complement strand
TTTATTCCATCTTTTCACTCTCACTATACCCGAAATGTCTGGGGAAATATGTTTTAACTTTCAAACCTTGTCTCTTTCAAGTAGGTATTTCTTCCTAACAATTAACAGAGAATGATGAGTTTATTTGTTTATGTTTTATTAGTAGTGTAATCCAATCTGTTCTGTGTTTTGCAAATAAGCGTATTTTTGCAATGTAGCTATTTTCAGTCACGCAGATGGATTACATAGTCCATTTGATCAGTTAATATACGTATAAATAGATCAAGAGCCTTATTACCATCAGGAGTGATTGTGAAATTGCTTGGGCTAGTAGGGTTATAACTTCACTCCATTAAACGAGTATGTGACTAT
>NW_007459164.1:0-351 GCF_000475195.1 Diaphorina citri | reverse complement strand
GCCCCCATAGGTAAAATGTGTAAATATGTAGGTAGGTACGTAGGTACCTTCTCAGTAGGTACAGGACTTTAGGTAGTGACTAGTGACATGTTCGTAAGATGGCTCATCTGGGTAATTAATAGGTAGGTATTATTTTTTACATACCTAGGTAGGTATGTATGTAGGTAGGATGTTGTCTTCTTCATTTCTTTTCCTTTGATTTACCTATCCTGGGTATGACTGATTTTTGTGTCGCCAAAAAATACAATTTTGTGCTATAAAAAAAAAATCGTTTTCTTCTTCTTCTTCTTCTTCTTCTTCTTCTTCTTCTTCTTCTTAGATTTTTGGCTGCTTTATTTCCGCTCCATTTTT
>NW_007459163.1:0-351 GCF_000475195.1 Diaphorina citri | reverse complement strand
GGGTGTGGTGTGTGTGGGGGGGAGTGTATTTGTGTGTGTGTGGTGGTCCCGTACAAAGGACGGGTCAACCACTAGTGTACCTAGGTATTAAAGTACCAAAACAAATTGAAGGAATGAAGAACAGCCCAATTTTAACAGCCTGGTGTTTCCGTCCCTGTATACATTTTTTAGTGGCATAGAATAAATAATTACTTAAAGATACTTAAACAATTTTCAGTCATGTTTTTGTTTTAAGTAAAGAAACTTATACACATTGGTGAGGTTATTGGTCTCCCACAATTGGTGATTCTCATGATTTTTTTTTATTATCTCAGAAAAAACTATAAAAATTAAAAAAAATATTGAGACTAA
>NW_007459162.1:0-351 GCF_000475195.1 Diaphorina citri | reverse complement strand
CTTTTACTTCTGAAAATGAAAGCTGAAAACCACAGAAATTTGTACCTACTTACCTATAGGTTAGTCCTTTGAAAATGGTCCTGCCTTAAGGACCGTTTTTGTGCTAGGTACCTTTGTAGACTTATACCTGCATAGGTAACACACCAAAATATTATAGGGCTTAAAGTTAGCTTTATTATTATTATTTTTTTTTTATGAGGCAAATACGAAGCAAAAGTATATGAGTACTTCAGTATTTATACCTACCTATAGGTACCATTACCTACTTTCTTATTTCAATATAAAATTCATATTTTTTGAAGTCGATCCAAACAATAAAAAATGTTTCATTCTGCTATTTGAAAATTAATA
>NW_007459161.1:0-351 GCF_000475195.1 Diaphorina citri | reverse complement strand
ACAGTGGATATTCATTCTGGATGTTTGGGTCAATCCTTGATTTGTATGAGTTAAGGAGTGTACTGAACCCAGATCTCATCTGTGCAAGTTTAGTTCTCGCCTCTCTTGGTAACTCTTTCTCCTCTGATGACACAGGTGGATGGGAGAACCCAACCCAAGCTGCCACCTTCTTTGATCTCATTCCAACCCTGGAACCTGTTGGAGATGTTGACTGATCTGCTGTCACTGCTACAACAACATTTGGTTGGTCGACTGCCGTTTATCGGCCGGACGAATCAAGAACGATCCCCTATTTAAATATGTAACCATGCTTGCTGCTTGAATTTGTATAATCCGTCTATCTACACTGGA
>NW_007459160.1:0-351 GCF_000475195.1 Diaphorina citri | reverse complement strand
GGCTAAACATTCATGCTAAAGACCATTGAACAATCGTGAAGGTTGAGTACAGGTACCTTAGGTAAGCCTTAAGGTACGTGGTATAACTATAGGTAAGTATAAAATAAATACCTGTGTACCTGTCAATAAGAGGAATTTAATTCTTGTTAAACATGAATGATCATCAGAGTCATCAGTCTTATCAATGATGCTTACTGGTCTTATCTCTTATCGTAAATGTCGTTCCCCAAAGAAAAAAATTCGCTAAATTTTATGAATAAAATTGTGACTTGGGGACTCGAACCATTAATTTCCGAATCCGAAGTTCACCACGCTAACAACTGTGCTCCAAAAGTTAACTGTCAATAATTT
>NW_007459159.1:0-351 GCF_000475195.1 Diaphorina citri | reverse complement strand
GTAGCAGGCGCTAGGTCGAGGGTTCAATTTCCATCCGGGGCGGATTTATCTGATTTGCTTGTAGGTCATCATGACCGCTAGGTCGAGGGTTCAATTTCCTTCCGGGGCGGATTTATTTGATTTGCAGGTAGGTCATCACGACATCAACTAGTATCAACCTATCTACACGAAATCTACAAATCCGCACGTCCAAGGCAAGCCACTTACTATGTAGGCCTGATCAGGTGTACCTGTCGTCAGGTTTACTTGAAAGTGAGTGGCTGGCCTAAGGTGTGCGTTCACACGGGTTGAAAGAGCACTGCTCCTTGAAGGGAAGGGTAAGCGCGGAGAGGGAAGGGAGGGAAGGGAAAA
>NW_007459158.1:0-351 GCF_000475195.1 Diaphorina citri | reverse complement strand
TTTAAAGTTACTTTTTCGGAGTTTTGACCTCAGATTTGTATTTTTCACAACTTTTTACGTAGGAATCGACCTTTTATTGATGTCTAATATTTTCCCAATTGCAACTCCTCCATTGAAAAAAGTGCCTGTACTAAACCATAGGAAATCCAAGATGATGGCCGATTGGAACCGATTCCGATTGGAAGATACACCTCTGCTAAAGCCTTAACTCTTTAGTGATGGGGGTTGTACCCTCCATTCGGCCACAAGCTACCTGTCTCCTCACCTGGCCTCATTGGGGTCGGGAAAAGCCAGTAACAAGAAGTGTTAACGGGCCTTAACTCTTACATGTTGGTATTTCAGGTCAGACGG
>NW_007459157.1:0-351 GCF_000475195.1 Diaphorina citri | reverse complement strand
TTCTGAGTGCGCCCAGAGAGGTATGTGCGGAACAAATTCAATGGTTTTCCTGTTACACCTATGTCTTCTAGTATTTGTATAAGTTTTCTATGATCTACGGTGTCAAAACTTTTGCTGAGGTCCATGAACACAGCTGCCGCCTTTTCTCCAGCATCAAGAGCAGCGTAGATCCCCTCCACCAGTTCAATGATAGCGTCATTAGTTGACACTCCTTTTCTGAACCCAAATTGGGTTTTATTGAGGATGTCATTTTCCTCTAAGAATTTGACAAGTCTAGATTTCAAACATCTTTCAAATATTTTGGAAACACAAGGCAATAGGGAAATAGGTCTATAATTTATTATTTTATCT
>NW_007459156.1:0-351 GCF_000475195.1 Diaphorina citri | reverse complement strand
GGCATCATATGAAACAATAGTTTTTTTGTTGCAGCCTTGGAAAACTCACTAATAAAAAACCTTAATGAAGTATTGTGATTACATGAATGAATAGCGTTAATAAATATGGCGATGTACCTACCTACATAGCTATAACGTCTGTTCCCTACTGTATGGATTTAGATATCTATTGTGAACATAATATACCAGGGCAAAACGCAAAAAAAAAAACAGAAAACACCCAGACCATGCCTAATACTGAAGCTCCAGCTAAGGTTTCATGCAATATTGAAGTGAAGCACATAAATCGTGTATTATACCCACTTATGAACAACTTGAACAAAGGGTAAAGTTTCATTTTATTCTATTCTT
>NW_007459155.1:0-351 GCF_000475195.1 Diaphorina citri | reverse complement strand
AATGTATTAAACATAATTCTTAATAGTGGTATTTGGGGAAAAATGGCCTAATGGTCAAAAATTTCGACATTTGTAACAACATAACGCAGAAGATGACTAGATATTAGGTAGAGCTTATGCGCTAAATCTTATATCCTGATGTCACGATATACGCTCCCGTACTAACCTCAAACTTTGGGAACAACTTTCTTTTAGCACCAAAATGAGGGACATGAAACTCTTTAGCGACTCCTAAAGAGGAACAGTATTTTTTCCTCAAAAACCAAGTTTCATTTTATGCTTATATTGTTCTCAAGTTTCCATTTATTATTTTTACAACATAACAACATCAAAACATACCAAATTCGTATG
>NW_007459154.1:0-351 GCF_000475195.1 Diaphorina citri | reverse complement strand
TGCCCTATAAGCGCTAGGTCGCGGATTCGATTTCCGCCCTAGGCAGATTTTATCCTAAACAGATAAAGGTCTTTCTCGGACCGGCTAGCTTTCTCCTATCCTGTCTTCTTCTTTCTTCGCTTTCGGTTCGCTTCAGAACGGTAAAACCTTAGCAGTTACAGTTCCCTCTATCAAACCTTCAAAAAAGAGGGACTGGTAGAATCCCAGCGGAATAAGTGCGCCATATCTTAAAAAAAGCCTTGGAACCGCTTTTGTATGTATTACTTCAATACGCATTCTTTTACATCCATGTCTATCCAGGAAGTAATAAGTAATAGTGCTTATTTATACTGCTCGCATAGGACTGAAAAG
>NW_007459153.1:0-351 GCF_000475195.1 Diaphorina citri | reverse complement strand
ACTTGATTTATTTTGGGAGGAACGACTTGGCGGGGTCTTTTTTATGCCACGAAGTGGTATTTTTTGGGGGGATTAAAATCTTCTTTGGACTTTTACCAGTTTATTTAGGTGAATACTAAGATTCCCCTACGCAACTTGGGAAATGTACGAAGTGCTGATTTATAACATAAATAATTGGTACTTTTAAAATAATAAACTAGTGGTTAGTGGTTGACCCGTCCTTTGTACGGGACCACCACACACACCCATCACACACAAACCACATACACACACCACACACACCCATCACACACACACACACACACACACACACACACACACACACACACACACACACACACACACACACAC
>NW_007459152.1:0-351 GCF_000475195.1 Diaphorina citri | reverse complement strand
AGTTTGACAGTCAATTTATTCTCCAACGGGCTCTTCTTCTTTCACATGAGGTGCCTGAATCTCACAGTCTCCAGTTCATATCTCACTGGAAACATGAATTCATTATAAATCACACTGATTCCAATACAAACAAACCATCCCATTCCGATATCTGACTAGGTTTTGGTATATGAATATTGAATTTCTTGGGTTCCCTGGGCTGTTATCATCACCTATAATCACCCTTTATATTTATGACGCTCTTTTCTATTGAGAAGATCAATAGTGTCTGGTAGTCGTAGTCACTTTTGAAGATTACATCCATTGATATCAGCTACCTAGAGGTCTCTTAATAGCTCGTCGGGTGACATG
>NW_007459151.1:0-351 GCF_000475195.1 Diaphorina citri | reverse complement strand
AATCAAGAAATGAAAATCAAGGAGTAAAACTTGAGAATGGAAATAAATAGGTAGCATACACAAACCTTTATTTTACCAAGGAAAGCTAAACGATTTCCAGGGGCACCTGCTTCTCTGGTTCTCTTATTGCAGGTCCTACAAACCAAGCTCAACTTTTCAGGAGGGAGAGGAAAATCCCACTCTCAATAAAATCGAGGGGAAAAAGAGTTGGAAAGGGAAGGAAAAAGGGAGAAGAGAGGAAAAGGAGAGGGAAGGAAAAGAACGAGGGAGGGAAAAAAAAGGAGAAGGGGAAGAGAGCAAAGAGGTAAAAAGGGAGTAAAAGGGAAAAGGAAATATCTACGGACTTTTCAT
>NW_007459150.1:0-351 GCF_000475195.1 Diaphorina citri | reverse complement strand
ATTTTGGTTACTGTGAAACAGACAAGATACGCGAATTGCATTGTTTCCTCTTCCCCTTTTTTGAACGAAAAAAAGAGAGATCAAATCATATGTCAAAACCTAGATTTCACCACAACGATTCCAAGTCCAACTGGTGTTCATGGCATAAAACACGGTTTTAAATTTTTCCAAAACCTCGAGCACTTTCTGTAGCAAAGATTTTTTTCTTTCCCTTTGCTGGCTTTCTCCTATCTTGTCTTTCTTCTCTCTTCGATTTCGGGACAATAAGACTTGACAGTTATTGTTCCCTCTATAAAAACTCTTTAAAAAAATCTCTCCCCTTGCTTCTGTGCTATCTCCATCTCCTATTCT
>NW_007459149.1:0-351 GCF_000475195.1 Diaphorina citri | reverse complement strand
TCTTCTTTTTTTCCCCCCTCTCTTCTCTCCCTCAAAGATGGGAAATATAGAGGGGAGAGCAGGGGGAGAGAGAGGAGGGGGGAAACCATTTCAGAACCTTTTGTAGAGGGAAAGTGAAAATTAATATAAAGACGAGAAACAGATATGAAGGGATCTTGATAGACAAGGATACAGGATAAGGAGGAAGACATCTTGATAGACAAGGATAAGGAGGAAGACGAGGAAGGGAAAGATGGATAAATGAAGAGAGACAGAGGGACTATAACTGAACCTTTTGTGGAACGAGAGGAGAGATGAGAAAAATGGATGATTTGAGAGGAATGGAGAAAGAGAGTGAGAGAGAGAGAGAAA
>NW_007459148.1:0-351 GCF_000475195.1 Diaphorina citri | reverse complement strand
AATATACATAGGTGTTATAGTAAAAAAGAGACGGATTGACTAAAGTCTTTTTTCATAGTATAGAAGGTGATTTCATTCATGATAGCTTCACTGCCCTCACGTGACGTGATAGTAGTGTGTTTCTACTTTAAGTGTCCTAAAATTTGTGCCACCCTATCATTTCTTTCTCAGTACACGCAAATGCTTCCTCTTTTCACTTCCAGATGAGAGTGCGGCTCAGTTGACCTGCTACGCGTGCACAATGCATCCTGACCCCTATCTACCTCCCAACACTACACAGCGCCTATGTTCCCAGTTTGACGGCTCGGCCACATTCCAGGTGGATTGCCCCTTCTCTACCTTCTGCATGAA
>NW_007459147.1:0-351 GCF_000475195.1 Diaphorina citri | reverse complement strand
CCGGCTGGCTTTCTCCTATCCTGTCTTCCTTCTCTTTTCGATTTCGGGACGATAAGACCTTTACAGTTACAGTTCCCTCTATCGCTCTATCAAACCTCTTAAAAAAATGGACGAATTACATTGAAATATGGATGGAAATTGGAATTGTAAATACTTTTCCATACTTAGGTGATATAGGGCAGAGAATTTATCTTTAGGTTGAAAATTCTGAATTTTTGAACTTGATGGTGAGTTTTCCCTCTAGGTCTCTTTGTTAATAGTTGTAGGTTATACTTATACATCCTTTGTGGCAATCTCTCAGGGTTTATTAAGATGGAACGGAAACTCGGAAAGGATATGTACATATGTAAC
>NW_007459146.1:0-351 GCF_000475195.1 Diaphorina citri | reverse complement strand
CTCTCTCTTTCTCCTTCTCTCCCTCTCCCTCCCTAGCTTTTTTTTCTCTTTGTCTCTTTTTTCAATCTCCCTCTCTCTTTCTCTCTCTTTTCCTGTCCTTTTTTTCCTACCTTCTTCCAATCTATTTGTCCTCCTTCTGTCCCGTTGTTTCTCTCTCACAAGCATATAATACGTTTTCCATTTATCCCCCTCTCTCTCTCTTTCTCTTTTACTATTTCTCTCTCTCTCCTCTTTCTCTCGCTTTCTCTTTTTTCTCTTTCATATTCAAAGTTTGAAAAAAAAAAAAAATGCATGGATTTTTTAAATGACGTTGAATTTTTTCTACTGGGTTTCATTTTTCTCTCTCTCTCT
>NW_007459145.1:0-351 GCF_000475195.1 Diaphorina citri | reverse complement strand
GCTTGTTATATTGGAATTATACTCTTGAATTGGTCAACGTTGTAGGAGAACTTCGACTTTTAAGGGTTTTAATTAAAATTGTCTCTACAGCAAACGTTTGTTGTGTTGTTTGAATTTATTGTCCTTTGTCATGTTCTACAGAAGTCTTCAAAGAATTTTCTAGGAATCAATTTCTGATTATGTCCGGTGTCTACAGTGGGTAGTGTACCCACTCACTTCTACTGTCCAAAATTGTTCTCAACAAGCAGGTAACTCATCAGGGAGACGAAGGATGAGGAAGGTCTCAGATCTCGTGTGTTTTCCTTCCGCAATTTTCATGGTGGTATAGTGGTAGAAAACAGGGAAATGGAA
>NW_007459144.1:0-351 GCF_000475195.1 Diaphorina citri | reverse complement strand
TTTCTTTAGATGTTGTTTCCTTGTTCACCAAAATCCCTACTTCTTTTGCTTTAAATCTAATCTTGGGAAAATGGAATGCTATTAAAAATCATACTGATCTAAATTTTGAACTTTTTAAAGAAATTATTGAATTTTGTCTTACTACTGCTTATTTCTCTTATAACAACAATGTATACACCCAAGATTCCCTTGCTATGGGTTGTTCATTATCCCCTATTGTTGCTGATATTGTCCTTGATTCCCTATTTGATAGTGTTCTTCCCCAACTTCAGGATTGTTTGCAGTTTGCCATTAAATATGTTGATGATACCTTTATGTCCGTCGATTCTAATAAAATTACCCATGTACTTG
>NW_007459143.1:0-351 GCF_000475195.1 Diaphorina citri | reverse complement strand
GTATATTGTAAACCGTAGTTGTGTTTTGTACCTTCATACTATTACACTTACAGGCTATTTATAGGTATCTAGGTACTTACTGTTTCAACTTTCCGCAATCCAAACGGAAGGCCGTTGTTTTAGAACTGTACCGTTTTTACCTATTGACGTACAAAATTTTAAGTGTAGCCAAAAAAACAGTGGTCATTTTGTCATATTATCAGTTTTCTTCAGAAAATACGTTCTGTTTGCTTCAGAATGGTCGAGTGTTGTTACCTACGAGTACGTTCAGCATAGTGGAACATCCATAGGTAATGCAATGGAGAAATTTTAATTATTATTGCCATCCATTCAGTTGAATAAACTGCCATA
>NW_007459142.1:0-351 GCF_000475195.1 Diaphorina citri | reverse complement strand
AAAAAGCGGTAAAATGCCGCCAAGCGTTGCACCGGTCTTAACCAAAAGTTTCGTGTCGCATCCTTGTCACATTTGAAAAATACATACCAAATTTCAAGACTCTAGCTCATACCGTTCTCGAGATACATATTTTGTTTACAGACAGACCAGACACACACACGGACCAATGGCTGAAACTTTGGATTTAGGCTCTAGGGACCTCAAAACTTGTTATGGCAGTAAAATCTGACCCGATTACATTAATTTCCTTCCTATAGGATAAGAAGGAAAGTAAAAATTAGGCCCTATGGGGCCCACTCAAAAAGCTTCGCGGGCCACGAAAATGGCCTAGCGGGCCACATGTGGCCCGGG
>NW_007459141.1:0-351 GCF_000475195.1 Diaphorina citri | reverse complement strand
TGATACCCAGCATCGCATTAGGTGTGGACTCAGCCATCTTTAGTCCAATTGGGCCCTTAGTCTGGACGGTGACAAGTTTTGGGAAACCGATTGATCTCTGGTGCCTTACTATAATGGATTAAAGGGGAAAAGTTGGAGGGACTTGTATTCTCTGAACGATTTGGGTTTGACTTTAACAATGACATTAGTATTTATGCTATTTGGTAAGTTTATACCTCTCGTGTCTAATCGCAATTTCCTTGTTGAGTTAACGAGAGTTATCCTTGTGAAAGCATTAGAAAATTTTGCATTAAATTTGTGATATCCCAAAAAATATAAAAAAGTACTTAACATTCAGAGTTCTCTAGGTAA
>NW_007459140.1:0-351 GCF_000475195.1 Diaphorina citri | reverse complement strand
GACTTAGAGTTGAGAAGTTGCGGGTTCGATACTCAAATGTAATAGAAAGTCGTGTGATGTTCACACCAGATTTTTTTGAGTTGGGACCCAATCGGATAATTTGGGAGTCTCGGACTCATCTGGTGTTCCTCCCTTACTGCCACAGCTGACATCGTCAAAACAGAGACATCCTACTACTCGATTTGATTTGGTGTCATCTGTCATACAGCATACAGCACATTATCAAATATCAATACTTATATTGACAGTGTGTGGATCGTATTGAAGTAGTATTCTGCCAGCCTAGTTAGCTTAGTTGGTAGTGCGTCTGCCTCGTAAGCGCTAGGCCGCGGGTTCGATTCCCGCCCGGGG
>NW_007459139.1:0-351 GCF_000475195.1 Diaphorina citri | reverse complement strand
GGCGGAAGGGAGTAAGAACAAATGTTTGTTTTACATTAGTGTGCTTATGCTTACCGAGGTGTTGTAAAAGAATATTTTTGTGGCTGATCGCTGGGAGGAGAAGGGGGAATTCTTCTCTCTTCCCCTTCCTCCTCTGGGAGGAATGGGAGAGGGGAATTTTATTTCTCCCTCTCCCTCCCTTCTCTCCTACCGGGTGGGGAGGGGGAGTAAAGTTTTCATATCCTTCTCTTCTCGGCGAGAGGGGGAAAATATTCACTTCTCTTCTCTCCCCTCCTCTCCTTGCTATTGTAGGGGAGGGAAATTTTATTTCTAGCTTCCTCTCTCTCTCTCTCTCCTCTTATAGAGGGGGGG
>NW_007459138.1:0-351 GCF_000475195.1 Diaphorina citri | reverse complement strand
CACTAATAAAGGAGTTTTGTCATCTCCACTAATAAAGGAGTTTTGTCATCTCCACTAATAAAGGAGTTTTGTCATCTCCACTACTAAAGGAGTTTTGTCATCTCCACTACTAAAGGAGTTTTGTCATCTCCACTACAGGAGTTTTGTCATCTCCACTAATAAAGGAGTTTTGTCATCTCCACTACTAAAGGAGTTTTGACATCTCCTCTAGTAATCCGTGGGCTACTGTGTTACTTTCAAATTTCCCTCAAACTTAGATTTCATCTGAACCAACCTTAGGGGTTAGCACGGTGGACTTTGAATCTGGAGGTTGGTGGTTCGAGTCCAAGTCAAATTATAAAATTTAGCGTA
>NW_007459137.1:0-351 GCF_000475195.1 Diaphorina citri | reverse complement strand
CAGGAGAAAGCCATCCGTTCCGAGGTACAAACCTTATCCCTTCAAGATAAAATCCGCTCCGGGCGGGAATCGAACCAGCGGCCTAGCGCTTACAAAGCAGACGCGCTAGCAACCAAGTTAACTAGGCTGACTACTACAGCAAAATCAAACCTAAACATTAACACACCACCACGTCAATCAACACACCACCACCCACCACATCAACACAACACACCACAACATAAAAGGTACCTACCTTACACAATCATTAGTAATGTCATTATTTCCAAGTAGTGATGATGAAAAATCAGAAAATCCGGAATTCCATCATTAGTAATGACATTACTAATGATCATGTAAGGTACCTATAAC
>NW_007459136.1:0-351 GCF_000475195.1 Diaphorina citri | reverse complement strand
TAGCACTCCTTAATGAGTGTAGTGTTAAATTCAGATATAATGAAGGCATCAATCTGTTTATTTCCCATATTCTCATAAAACATGTTTGATGTACTTGCCTTCCAATCCTCCCATTACATGTAAGTAAAGTGATTTTTGGGCGTTCTGATAAAGGTGGTCACGTGATCAACAAAGAATTGAACACAAAGTAAACAGTAACAAATGTAACAATGCCTCATTTGCGTCAACTGAATGGAAATTGATTTTCACAGTTTACTAGTTTTGATGGTTTGAGACCACATACATAATTTGACATTTGACGTCATATTTTATTATGTTAGGCTTGTTTTTAGGTGTGTTTGTGTGGTTACA
>NW_007459135.1:0-351 GCF_000475195.1 Diaphorina citri | reverse complement strand
ACATAATAATGGAGCTCCAAACGCCTCTGACGTTAAACTTGTCTAGTGGTTACCTTCCACTTGAGAGTCTGTACATTGAAATAAAGAAAGCAAGATTATTGTCAAAAGCACCTTCTATCATTCTACTCTGAGTAATGGGTGTTGGAAAAAAGACACAGAGCATTACAACGTCAGATCATCTTGAGCCTGAGTTCAGTCCTAGAACGAGCAAGATTAGGACGGTATAGCTTGATGTTTGCTTAATCTCAATCCCGATATGATCAGACTTTGTAAGCTCCAATCTTGGTAACTCCACACATTTATTGGACAAAAAACTCTCTCTAAGAAAAACTTTTCAAGCCTCACGCAAAG
>NW_007459134.1:0-351 GCF_000475195.1 Diaphorina citri | reverse complement strand
CTAAGCACTGCACCACTGAGGTTGGTGATATGCGGTATGTAGATATTGTATTGGGTCTGTTCCATCTCTGTGACCAAGACCAAGTGGGTATCACAGTTATTGGGAGGTCCGGGATTAAATCCTTGGGGGATTGAGGTGAAAGATGGTAGGAACCCCCTTTCAATCGCCCACTAGTGGTGGATGGAGGGATTAAATTCCCAGTCCTTACCTTAAAGGATACAGGGTCCAACTTTGGGAAAAGAATCAGGAATTTGCTTTTCTCATGACTTTACTTTCCGGCTCAGGTTGCTCAAATTATGTAGATACATAAGCTTCTTTAAGGGAAAAAATCTCCGGGCCTAGGTTCGAAAA
>NW_007459133.1:0-351 GCF_000475195.1 Diaphorina citri | reverse complement strand
AAAACAAAATAAAATGAGGAAAATCCCAGGAAAAGGCAAGGAATGAAATTCAGATAATAAATACCCAATTTATTATGATGATCTCGATGTTTGGATCTCTCCAAACAGATTTCCAAAAAATATTATGATCATTAAGATGTCATAAATTTGACCTATGAAATTCACGGAAAAATATCTGAAATCATTTCCGTTCTAGATGGTTTCATTCATACAAAGGTGAAACCTTTTTCTATTGTTTTAAGTTGCATTTTTTTTTCCTCATATATTTTTACAAAAGAATGTCTTGGTAGGTCGGTAAGACCCAAGAGAAGGGATTAATATGTTTCTTTTCTTCACTGTTTATTTTTTTTT
>NW_007459132.1:0-351 GCF_000475195.1 Diaphorina citri | reverse complement strand
TATTTCCTGTTCATTATCATTCATACTGATGTGGGTACGAAACTGTGATTATTGAGTAATGAATAATCCTTCTTGCCCCTTGAGTATTCTTTTTAGGTGAAGCTCTAATATCAGTGTACCTCTGACTCCTATGGGTTTCAGTGACTTGGGTTTTACTCTACATATTTTGGTGACAAGATACCCTCCTACTCACACAGCCCAAGTGTGGCAGGGAAACACTAGCAAACCATATTAGCCCAGATGAGTGTCACCCATCCAGACACCAACCACACCTTACGTTCCTTAACTTGAGTGATTCATTGGGAACTTGGTAACCAAGAGAGATGAGCAACCAAAGATTTTCCTAACAAA
>NW_007459131.1:0-351 GCF_000475195.1 Diaphorina citri | reverse complement strand
CAAATAAAGGTCCATGCCAAATTTGGTGCTTTCCTGACGAAATGCAGCTTTTTTGACGTTAGGCCACCGACTAGAGTATTTAGATAACTACCTGAGAAAGGGAAAGTGACTAAAATAATGGACCCACCTTAACGCTCCTAACTTATACAACTCATACGTGCCTAAAGTCAATATTCAGATACAATCCTTTTTGTAGTTTTAAAAGTGACAATTTTTGTTTTTCTCACCAGAAAAATAAAACAAAAATCATCATTACTTACTTCCATGTGTCACGAAATGAGCATAATAAATTATGCTCATTTCCTTCTTTCCTAGGTACTAGGTAGAATCTGCTATCCCCATTTTTTTTTT
>NW_007459130.1:0-351 GCF_000475195.1 Diaphorina citri | reverse complement strand
CGATCCGCAGCCGAAGCCGCCTGCCAAAGAAAAAGAACAAAATATGCAAACCTTATCCAGGACGGGTACATCTTCAAACGACTCGCTCTGGAGACAATGGGCGAATGGGCCCGTTCTGTCACGAGATGAAAATTTTCATTGATGATATTGGGAACCGGCTCTGCGAACGCCTTCACGTCACCTGTCTTTTCACGAAATTCCTCTACCAAAGGGTTGGTTTGGCCGTCCAGCGCGGGAATGGGGCAAGTGCGCAAGTGTGGAGGGGACCTTCCCAGCTGGAGACAGATTTGACGAGGTGTTTGGCTTGTAATCTTAAGGCTGTGTTTATGTACTGGGCTGAGCCTGAGCTAG
>NW_007459129.1:0-351 GCF_000475195.1 Diaphorina citri | reverse complement strand
GGGTCTGACGTAATTTTTTTTTTTTTTTTTGCTCAAATTTTCGGGCATTGGTAATTCAAGATGAAGGTACCCTGTTGTACACCAAGATGTACCTATGTATATTCTTCCTTACTCCACTCCGTATCGAAATTGAATGGGAACGCTTTGTATTTCAGGAAAGACTGGTCGCCCCTATCCGAAAGCCTGCAGAAGGAGAAGGAGAATCGAGGATACGAGAGCGATAACCAGTATAGTCCCAAGGTAAGCTTGGGACACGGTTGGTCCAGTGGTAATGCGCTTGCTTGCCATGCAGAAGGTCCCGGTTTCGAATCCCACCATCGACAAAAATTTGTACTCGTTTTTCGATTGCAA
>NW_007459128.1:0-351 GCF_000475195.1 Diaphorina citri | reverse complement strand
CACGTTTCCACTATGCGATTTTTGTCGCGCGACTCTGTCGCGCGGCAAAAATCGCGTTGGTGGAAATCCACCTTTAGACCTATTGACTTCTAATAATTTCATCAAGTAAGTAGGTTTTTCATTTCCAAAAATACCCATTTTCAGACAAGAAAGAGGGTTGATTAACGATTATTCAAGGAATCCCTTTGTACTAGGGTTACTCAGGTATCAAAGGTTTTATTAATTCAAGAAATATCCGCACAATACTGTCGTGTGAAAACTCTGAAGATTATTACAAATGAAGACCCCACGGGAAAAAAGATGGGAGTCCACCTTTTCTCATTTCGAGAAAATCGCGTTTTAAACTTTAAA
>NW_007459127.1:0-351 GCF_000475195.1 Diaphorina citri | reverse complement strand
CTCGCAATCGCCTGGTTTTAAGAAGAAGAACTGTAACAACTGTGCAAGTCTCAGATCGTTCTGAAATGGAAAATGAAATGAGTACATTAATAGGAAAAAGCCAGCATCTCCGAAAACGAATTTTATCTGTTTAGGATAAATTTTTCCCCGGGCGGGAATCAAACCCGCGACCCAACTTTTACCCTTTTCAAACCCCTCTTATTCTCCTCTCTCAGGACTGAAGGCTTTCAGATAATTTCCAGCAGTCACATTTTTATCAGTGACTTTTTTTTCCTGCCTGCAAAAGTTTTATAAAATGTTTGCTTTTTAAAAAGGCAAAGACGACAAAGGTCGAGGAAGAGAGGAGAGGTG
>NW_007459126.1:0-351 GCF_000475195.1 Diaphorina citri | reverse complement strand
CTGTACAGGAGAAAGATTAGGGGGCATTAACACAGATACCTATTAAGGACCAAATGGGAAAAACGTGACAATGAGCTAACCAAGAATGATCATTTGATCAGTCTTCTTCTTCTTCTTCTTTGTCCTGTGTTTAGACAGGGTTGACATTTGAATCAGCCTCTTAATCAGCCATGGGGTGATAGCATTGGTTTGGGCATTTGCATTTGGTTTTGGACTAAAAATTTTTTACAAGTGGACACCCTTCACACTCTACCTTTGCTATTTCTTTACAAAGGAAATTTCAGACTGGTATTCTCCCTGTTTAAACTTCCCCAGTCAGACTACCCGAATATGACCACTTACTGGATCAGT
>NW_007459125.1:0-351 GCF_000475195.1 Diaphorina citri | reverse complement strand
CCGCTTTGAGACTGTTTTCCATTTTTATTTATTGATGATCTCGTTTCAAGAACTTAAAATTTTGTAAGTTATAAACTTTGGAAATTCAACAAGCGTTTAATGTGAAGGGCTAGAAACAGAGGCATATTTCCCTCATTCCCCTAAAAAGTGGATTAATAATCTAGTTTGTGATAGAATACACCATATAAGTACGTTTAAAAGGGACTAAATGTTTTGATTTTTGTGACTAAATATGGAAGATTTTGTAGTTCATATGGTTTAAGTTAGTTAAATCTTCAAGTTCTCGTACTTAATCAAGCGATTTCAAGATGACAAAATCGTCAGATTAATAAAATTTAGAATAATTAACAT
>NW_007459124.1:0-351 GCF_000475195.1 Diaphorina citri | reverse complement strand
GCTCTGCTGAATCTGAATTCGGTTGATAAATCCGTTCTGTAGGGCCGAACTTATTGCGGACATTGGGGGGACTAAATTTGGAGCACGATTTTATGGGGAGTCTACATTACATTGAAATGGGGGTCTTTTCTGAAGAAATTCCTTTATACGGAGTCCAGTATGTAGGAGTATTGCATTCCTCAAAAAATGGGGGTCTAAGTTTGCTGATTTATTCTTGTAACGAACCGGTTGATAGAGGGAACTGTAACTGCTAAGGTCTTAACTTCCCATAGCGAAGAGAGAAGGAAAGGAGAGAGCCAGCCGTTTTGTGAAAGAACCTTATCTGTTTAGGATAAGGTTCGCGTCCGCCAG
>NW_007459123.1:0-351 GCF_000475195.1 Diaphorina citri | reverse complement strand
TCTGTTTTGTACCTCAGAAAGGTTTTGTTCCAAGCTGTTTTGTCTCGCAAAGTGGTTAAGGCGGGTTTCGTAAGCAGGATAGCACGGGTTCAACACCAGCCCAGGTATGGAACTTTGCTCATTGGTTGCCATTTACTCTGATTTTTTGGGCCAAGTAACCTTTCAAAGTGAAAATTCGGCTCGCGGGAACGGCGGGAATCATACTACCAAAAGTTTGGAATATTTGCATACAAAAAACTCGATGAGGGCTGTTTAAATGTGCGTCGGAAAATTTGGTTTGCAATTCTTCTCGACCTCATTATTCTTTTTCCTCTGTTTCTAGCTACCCACGTACCTACCGCAAAGAGAAAA
>NW_007459122.1:0-351 GCF_000475195.1 Diaphorina citri | reverse complement strand
TTTTTTTTTTTTTTTTTTTTTTTTTTTTTTTTTTTTCGGAATTACCGTTCGGGAGTAATGGTGAAAGAAACATATGTATACGTACAAACGTACATACATAGGTGATTGATACATAAAAAATTAATGTAAAATGGTCGATTTGAAACTCAAATCTCACTTGATTCGGTGAAACATGACCACAGACATCCCTGTAATTCAAGATGTTGACAGAAACCTCTGAATATTTCCCGTTTATAACAAAGATTCATTTGCAAATGTCAAGAGTGATATACAGAGGAGAACCCCAAATTTGACAAATTGTGCTTTTAGCGGAGATAACTGGAGCTTTTGTTGTGCCAGGAAGGATGTACT
>NW_007459121.1:0-351 GCF_000475195.1 Diaphorina citri | reverse complement strand
GAGGAGGAGGAGGAGGAGGAGGAGGAGGAGGAGGAGGAGGAGGAGGTGGAGAGAAAGAGGAAACCCCTTTTGTGCTAAATACCTATACGAATGAACAAACAGTTTGTTCATTCGTATAAACAAACAAATGTTTCTCCCCACTTTCGTGTGGGTACACTTTGATCATAATTGTGACATTTGTGACTAGGATTCGAACCACCAACCTCCAGAATCAAAGTCCACAGTAAGTAGGTACTACACCACTGAGATTGGTTAACGATTTCACTTTCTCCTATAGATATCCTAGAAAAAATAACAGTAAATGGGTAATGGAAAGTAAAAAAAAAAAAAAAAAAAACGTTATGGCATGGG
>NW_007459120.1:0-351 GCF_000475195.1 Diaphorina citri | reverse complement strand
TCTGAGATCAATATAAATATGGACTAATAATTATCACAATCAAAAACTACAATAGAGTTATACTTACATATTTATAAACAAAGCTAAATTAAAAACGATTAATAGAAGGTGTAGTTTCCCTTCAGGGAACTTTCGTAAACGGAACCGGTTCTCTTTTGGAAACTGAAAGGCGCCTTTACTACAGCATAGGAAATCCAAGATGGTACGCCAGCGTAATCGGTTCCGTTTTCGAAAGTTTCCCAAAAGGGAAACTCACCTAAACGTAATGTAACTTACATGAGTAGGTATATAGAGGTACCTAAAAGAATAAGTGGGTATAAATAAATTAAAACGAAAAATAAAGTTCCTAAT
>NW_007459119.1:0-351 GCF_000475195.1 Diaphorina citri | reverse complement strand
AGACAAAATAATTTCCAATAAAGTGATGGGCCAGCACGAGAACACCAGAAATATCTGCAATGGAAATACGTTTTTTTTTGTCAATGGTGGGAATCGAACCCGGAACCTTCTGCATGGCAAACAAGCGCGTTACCACTGAGATAACTATGTCGTATCACCTCTGAGCTCAGTGTTCCCAAGTACCTCTAGATTCGTATAAGTTTAAACCAACTTTTAGAGCTGGGTGTCTTTACACCTGAACCTCAGCGTGGGCTTTTTGTGAACGAAAAAAAAAAAAAATCTGGTGTGAACATCACACGACTTTCCTTATCCTATTGAATTATGCTTATTTGAGTGTTCTTTTACCCTAAC